>NC_057806.1:271748641-271867787 GCF_018294505.1 Triticum aestivum
ATTGGATCATGTTTAATACAATACGGTTATTCATTTAAGTCAAATAATAATTGTTGTTCTATTTACATGAATAAAACCTTCTATGGTCATACACTCAATATAAATGGTTTATTGAATCCCGATCGTAGTGATACACATATTCATAATATTAAAGCCAAAAGATGCAAAGTTAATAATGATAGTGCAACTTATTTGTGGCATTGCCGTTTAGGTCATATTGGTGTCAAGCGCATGAAGAAACTCCATGCTGATGGGCTTTTGGAATCACTTGATGCTTGCGAACCATGCCTCATGGGCAAGATGATTAAGACTCCGTTCTCCAGAACAATCGAGCGAGCAACTGACTTATTGGAAGTAATACATACTGATGTATGCGGTCCGATGAGTGTTGAGGCTCGCGGCGGGTATCGTTATTTTCTGACCTTCGCAGACGATTTGAGCAGATATGGGTATATCAACTTGATGAAACATAAGTCTGAAACATTTGAAAAAGTTCAAAGAATTTCAGAGTGAAGTGGAAATCATTGTAACAAGAAAATAAAGTTTCTACAATCTGATCGCGGAGACGAATATTTGAGTTACGAGTTTGGTCTTCAACTAAAACAATGTGGAATAGTTTCACAAATTCATTCCACCTAGAACACCACAACATAATGGTGTGTCCGAACGTCATAACCGTACTTTATTGGATATAGTGCAATCTATGATGTCGCTAACCGATTTACCACTATTGTTTTGGGGTTATGCATTAGAGACAACTACATTCACGTTAAATAGGGCACCATCTAATCCGTTGAGACGACACCGTATCAACTATGGTTTGGCTAGAAACCTAAGCTGTCGTTTCTTAAAGTTTGGGGCTATGATGCTTATGTGAAAAAGTTTCAACCTGATAAACTCGAATCCAAATCGAAGAAATGTGTCTTCATAGGATACCCAAAGGAGACTGTTGGGTACACCTTCTATCATAGATCCGAAGGTAAGATATTCATTGCTAAGAATGGATCCTTTCTAGAGAAGGACTTTCTCCCGAAAGAAGTGAGTGGGAGGAATGTAGAACTTGATGAGGTAATTGTACCTTCTCCCGAATTGGAAAGTAGTTCATCACAGAAATCAATTCTAGTGATTCCTATGCCAATTAATGAGGAAGCTAATGATGATGATCATGAAACTTCAGATCAAGTTAGTACCGAATCTCGTAGGTAAACCAGAGTATGGTCCACACCAGAGTGGTACAGTAATCCTTTCTGGAAGTCATGTTACTAGACCATGACGAACGTACAAACTATGAGTAAGCGATGATGAGCCTGGATTCCGCAAAATGGCTTGAGTCCATGAAATCTGAGATGGGATCCATGTATGAGAACAAAGTGTGGACTTTGGTTGACTTGCCCATTGATCGGCAGGCCATAGAGAACAAATGAATCTTCAAGAAGAAGACTGACGCTGAAGGTAATGTTACTGTCTACAAAGCTCGACTTGTTGCAAAAGGTTTTCGACAAGTTCAAGGAGTTGACTATGATGATACCTTCTCACCCGTAGCGATGCTTAAAAGTATGTCCGAATCATGTTAGCAGTTGCCACATTTTATGAAATCTGGCAAATGGATATCAAAACTACATTCCTTAATGGATTTATTGAAGAAGAGTTGTATATGATGCAACCAGAAGGTTTTATCAATCCTAAAGATGCTAACAAAGTATGCAAGCTCCATCGACCCATCTATGGACTGGTGTGAGCATCTCGGAGTTGGAATATATGCTTTGATAAGTTGATCAAAGCATATAGTTTTATACAGACTTGCGGTGAAGCCTGTATTTACAAGAAAGTGAGTGGGAGCACTACAGCCTTTCTGATAAGTATATGTGAATGACATATTGTTGGTCGGAAATGATGTAGAATTATCTGGAAAGCATGAAAGAGTGTTTGAAAGGAATTTTTTAAAGAAAGACCTCGGTAAAGCTGCTTACATAGTGAGCATCAAGATCTATAGATATGGATCAAGACACCTGATAAGTTTTTTCAATGAGTACATACCTTGACAAAATTTTGAAGGAGTTCAAAATGGATCAGTCAAAGAAAGAGTTATTGCCTGTGTTGCAAGGTGTGAAGTTGAGTAAAGACTCAAAACCCGACCACGGCATAAAATAGAAAGAGAATGAAAAGTTATTCCCTATGCCTTAGTCATAGGTTCTATAAAGTATGCTATGTTGTGTACCAGACCTATTGTATACCTTAGCATGATTTTGGCAAGGGAGTACAATAGTAATCTAGGAGTAAATCACTAGATAGCGGTCAAAATTATCCTTAGAGGACTAAGGAAATATTTCCCGGTTATGGAGGTGATAAAAGAGTTTGCCGTAAAGAGTTACGTCGATGCAAGCTTTTGACACCGATCTAGATGACTCTAAGTCTCGATCTAGATACATACTGAAAGTGGGAGCAATTAGCTAGAGTAGCTTCGTGCAGAGTATTGTAGACATAGAAATTTGCAAAATACATACGGATCTGAATGTTGCAAACCCGTAGACTAAACTTCTCTCACAAGAAAAATATTATCACTCTTTGGGTGTTAAACACATAGCGATGTGAACTAGATTATTGACTCTAGTAAACCCTTGGGGTATTAGTCACATGAAGATGTGAACTAATCACATAAAGATGTGATCTATTGGTGTGAAATCACATGACGATGTGAACTAGATTATTGACCTAGTGCAAGTGGGAAACTGAAGGAAATATGCCCTAGAGGCAATAATAAACTTGTTATTTATATTTCCTTATATCATGATAAATGTTTATTATTCATGCTAGAATTGTATTAACCGTAAACTTAGTACATGTGTGAATATATAGACAAACAGAGTGTCACTAGTATGCCTCTACTTGACTAGCTCGTTAATCAAAGATGGTTAAGTTTCCTAGCCATAGACATGAGTTGTCATTTGATGAATGGGATCACACCATTAGAGAATGACGTGATTGACTTGAGCCACCTGTTAGCTTAGCACTATGATCGTTCAGTTTATTGCTATTGCTTTCTCCATAACGTATACATCTTCCTATGATTATGAGATTATGCAACTCTCGAATACCGGAGGAACACTTAGTGTGCGATCTAATGCCACAACGTAACTGGGTGACTATAAAGATGCTCTACAGGTGTCTCCGATGGTGTTTGTTGAGTTGGCATAGATCGAGATTAGGATTTGTCACTCTGAGTATCGAAGAGGTATCTCTGGGCCCTCTCGGTAATGCACATCACTATAAGCCTTGCAAGCAATATGACTAATGAATTAGTTGTGGGATTTTGCATTACAGAACGAGTAAAGAGGCTTGCCGGTAACGAGATTGAACTAGGTATTGAGATACCGACGATCGAATCTCGGGCAAGTAACATACCGATGACAAAGGGAACAACGTATGTTGTTATGCGGTTTGACCGATAAAGATCTTCGTAGAATATGTAGGAACCAATATGAGCATCCAGGTTACACTATTGGTTATTGACTGGAGATGAATCTCGGTCATGTCTACATAGTTCTCGAACCCGTAGGGTCCGCACGCTTAACGTTCGGTAACGATCGGTATTATGAGTTTATGTGTTTTTATGCACTGAAGGTTGTTCAGAGTCCCGGATATGATCACGGACATGACGAGGAGTCTCGAAATGGTCGAGACATAAATATTGATATATTGGACGGCTATATTCGTACACCGGAAGTGTTCCGGGTGTTTTCGGAGAAAACCGGAGTGCGGGAGGGTTACCGGACCCCCCCCCCCCCCGGGGGGGGGGGGACTAATGGGCCACATGGGCCTTACTAGAGAGAGAGAGAGGGCCGACCAGGGCAGGCCGCACGCCCCCTCCCCCTCTTGTCCGAATTCGACTAGGGAAGGGGGGTGGCACCCCCTTTCCTTCTCCCTCTCCTCATTCCTTTCCCCCTCCTAGTAGGACTAGGAAAAGGGGAGTCCTACTCCTACTAGGAGGAGGAATCCTCCTCTCTTGGCACGCCCCAAGGGTCGGCTGGCCTCCCCCCTTTCTCCTTTATATACGGGGGCAGGGGGCACCCTAGAACACACAAGTTGATCATTGATCTCTGAGCCGTGTGCGGTGCCCCCCTCCACCATAATCCACCTCGGTCATATCGTCGTAGTGCTTAGGCGAAGCCCTACGCCGGTAGCTTCATCATCACCGTCATCACACTGTCATGCTGACGAAGCTCTCCCTCGACACTTAGCTGGATCGAGAGTTCGTGGGATGTCACCGAGCCGAACGTGTGCAGATCACGGAGGTGCCGTACTTTCGGTACTAGGATCGGTCGGATCGTGAAGACGTACGACTACATCAACCGCATTGTCATAACGCTTCCGCTTACGGTCTACAAGGGTACGTGGACAACACTCTTCCCCTCTCGTTGCTATGCATCACCATGATAGATCTTGTGTGTGCGTAAGAATTATTTTGAAATTACTGCGTTCCCCAACACCCAAGACTATCGTGTCTGACCGCGACGTCAAGTTCCTAAGCTACTTTTGGAAGACCCTATGCGCCAAGCTCGGAATCAAGCTCTTGTTATCTTTGGCATACCATCCACAAACTGACAGCCAAACGGAGGTCACGAACCGGACGCTATCAACTCTCTGACGCATGTTGATCAAGAAGAACATCAAGGAGTGGGAAGAATGCTTACCCATCGTCGAGTACGCCTACAACCGCGCAAGACATTTGACTACCGGCAAGTCCCCCTTTGAGGTCGTCTATGGCTTCAACCGGTTGTCCTCATTGGACATTCTACCGCTACCTCTACAAGAGCGCATCAACATGGACGCGAGTTCACGAGCGAGCTATCTCAAGAAGGTGCATGAAGATACAAGGCACGCCATTGAGCTCCAAGTACAACGCCTTGCGACCAAGATCAACATCAACAAGCACCCTATGATATTCAACACCGAAGATCTTGTGTGGCTACACCTTCGCAAGGACCGCTTCCCCAATGAACGCAAGTCCAAACTTCTCCCTCGAGCCGATGGACCCTTCAAGGTGATCGAATGCTACAACAACAATGCATACAATATCGACATACCATGGAACAAGTACAATGTGAGCGATATCTTCAACGTCAAGGATCTCTCTCCCTACCATGGTGATGAGGTTTTCTATCCAAGGTCGGATCTTTCCCAAGGGGGGAGGAGATGATGTGGAGCATCCTATGGTCATCCTCATGGACCTACGTCATCTCACCAAGTGCCAAGTGGACCGATGACATGAGCACATGCTAGAGCTCTTGAGACCGAGACCGAGGTGACATCTCTCCTTAGTGATATTCCATATGACCTACTCGAGACATGGCTACTACCTAAGTCCGGAATGTTATGCATGATCAGGTATCAAGAGGACCCTCTCGGAGATGCATATGAAGACGGACAAGTTCCCAAGTTCATGGATGAAGAGAACCAACGGAAGGAACCGAGAAGAGCTCCTAGGACCTGGACATCCGGCCACGACCCTGGACATCCGGCCCCTGAAGGAACCCACATCAGCCGTCCAGTCAACAAGCTACAGGGCACGGAATCCGGCCCAGGCCCCAGACATCTGGCCCGACGCGTGCCTTGGACTTGCCGCCCCAGCCGGGAAATCCGGCATCCTTCACAAAACTCAACCGAAGCCCGACCACATAGGCCCCGGACATCCGGCCCCCATAGCCTGGACATCCGGCACCCCCTCGAAGGCCCGAACATCCAAACCTCCTTTGTCTGCGCATAGTAAAGGGCTGAAGCGCATGTACCCCTTTGCCCCCTAGACTATATATACTTCTCCTCCTCCACCATTTTAGGGTTATCATTGTGATAGCTCATTTTTGAGATTAGAGCATTCCTCATCCACTTGTACCCCCTACCCCATTGGAGACCGAGGCCTCCTAGGAGAAGATCCCCCAAGTGGATTCAAGACCCCGTTAAGGGAAGATCCCCTCATGGATTCAAGCCCCCAACTCCTCATGGATTGGGAAGAACTATCGATCGTTTGTATCCTTGTTGTGTTTGGATCATGTGTCTCGTTGTGTACTCAGATCTAGCACATGTGTAATCGAATCTCATTGGTTTGAGTGTTTTCCTCTCATTTCCCTCGTGTTTTCCCTTCGTGTGTTCTTCGTGTTCTTTGCGAGATCCTCTCCAATCATGAAAGATCAGCCTCTAGGGTTCCACCCTACAGCATCATGCTTATTTGGGTCGAGTCACCCGAGGGGCCTGGAGTATATCTCTCATAGTTAGATGGGAAACCCCTTCTTAGTTCGCCACATCTCACAACATGGGTATGGACCATCCAAAAAACGACCTTTATAACTATCCAGCTACGAGTAACGTTTAGTCGAACCTAAGCAGGGTGGTCACCATCCCGAGTCCATTCATCAACCTTAGGTCTAGGACACATAACGCACGTCGTACTTGAGACTAATAGATGACCTATCGATATGTCTCATAGTTGGGTATGTCTGACTTGAAAACTTATCGATCTCGGTTCCGACTACCCGTAGGCGACCTCAGATCTCATCAAGTTCATATGTCGGCCTTGTAAAAAGAGTTATGTACTTGTCGATATATATTACTAATAGTGTCCAAGGACTACATTCATAACATCAAAAACACATCGGAAATAACATCTGACCTGATTGCCTCTTGCCACTTGGGCATATTTCCACCCCACCCCCACCCCACCCCCACCACACACACACACACTATAAGGAATCTCCACGGCAATGCAAACATCGGCAAATTCAGTTAAACATTCTACTTTATGTTCCTCATGTGTAGATCCATAAACCATCATATGCCATACTTGGTTTTTAACTTTCTATCAACCAGGTTAACTTGCAGCACATACTTACTAGACTTACAGGAATATAAAATATTCCTTCCTAAGCGCATAGAGGATGCCACCAGATTTGAAGGAACCAAATTCCACCAGAAAAAGTCACCAGAATCAAATTCTCAAAGGAAATACAAGGAGAATTTTTTTCATAGTTTCTTGTATGCCTAGGAAATCGAGGTGATGCTCATGAATTAGGTCAGTCAAGCAGGTTGCCATTCCTTTCTAACCAACCCTCTAGAATTAAGAAAAGACCTATCATATTTTATTCTTTTTAATAGAGTGAGCTTTCGTACCAGGTCTACCAAGGGCTAGGGTAGCACCTGCAGTGTCACTCACAGTAATTTTTCTGACTTCAAGTGATAGGTTTTGACATAGTCACATGCACTTTCCTCTCTTCTTCTTAGAGCTCACTACAGTAAAGTTGTCATCATTTAATTCTTTGTCATTAATCCAATCAGTATTAAGAGGAGATATATACCCAGCCTCATTTAAACTAAAATCACAACAAGTGTTTTGGAAACGAAGGGAGTATTGATTAATAAGTTCTCCCTAGTTTCTTCGAGTTCTCTCACTACATCATTAACAGGAAAATCATTCAGGAGTTTCGACCCCCCATTTTAACAACTCTATTCATTATTTCCAGGTTGGATAAGACAACAAAGGAATTAATATATGGGACATCCTTATTACCTTGCAAGTTCCTCTTTCTAGTCAGATTCATAACTCTGCCTTCGTATTTTTTGTATTTACCTCCACATTTCTGTGACTGAGAAGTCTGACGGGTGTTGAAGTGTATATGTGGATTGCCTAGCCTTTTTCATCGGTTCAAACTTTTGGTTGCGTTGGCTAGTGCATGAAGCTTAATATGGTGTTAGAGCTTTAGTTTTATTTTTCGCACATACCAACTCGTGCTCAGTCCAATCGCGTTGTCGTGTTCCTCATTTCCGGTTGTGCTGCTCCACCCCGTCCGCTTATGCATTCCCTTGTGTGTTGTTTTCTCCGCTGCCGTTGTCCTACATCTCTACCTGATCTGCAAGAGATCGATCTCGATCTGACTCCATCATCGTCTGCGAGAGATCGGGTTCGATCTGGACAAGGACGAGTGGGAGCAACATCTCTGTACACGCCCGGATCCTTCCCCAGCCGTCGCTCCCCGTCGGTCGTCCACGGCCACCGCCGGCGGCCACCAGCCCTGTCCGCCTGCCAACTCCATGTCGCTGCTCTGAAGCTCGGCTGCCACAGTGCATCCGGCCCGGCTTCACTTCTGCCGCCCACGGGCACGGCCCAGCCGCTCCTCCTCGCCGGGACGTCTCTAGCTGCTCCTCCAACCCGCCGTCGTCGTCCTTCCCTAGGTCTACCGGCGCACCCTCCATTTTTGCTGCCCCCTTTGGCCATGCACATGCATCTTATACCTCTAAGGCTATTGACTTCCCGCGTCACACGTGAGAGGGGGTGTTGAAGTGTATCCCTTCCACCAGCACACTTCTCGCATCACACGTGAGAGGGGGTGTTGAAGTGTATCCCTTCCACCAGCACATGTAGGAAGGGTGTTTATTGTTTGGCCACCAAACGAGTTACAGCCACTTGCATGGTATTAATCACAATTTCCTCAAAGTGCACAATCCTAGAATTATGATCATCATCATCCTCTTGCATCTCATGTCCAGCTAAATTTTCCTGAGCCATAGAATAAAGAAGCAAATCATCATCCATTCATCCAGTTCCTCACTTAGAGCTCACAGCTTCATGCATATCCACATTGTTACCCTCATTTTCCTCTCTTATAGGCGCATGGTTCTTGCCCCCAAAAGATCTAGGAGGAGCAAAAGTACTACCCAAACCAGCAGATGATCTCACATTATCCAAAGGAGGATTATCGTCAATTTGAGCTCTTTTAGGAGAGGAAGCACCCTCGTCAGCGGATTGGAAAATATCCACATCATCTACGGGAGGATTTTCACAAGGATTTTGTCCACGGAGCAACAGAAATCATAGGAAACCCTTCCCCCCAGGACTCCTTCATCAACACCAGGAATATCTTCAGTATCTCTACAACAAAGTTCAGGACTCCTTCAGCAACCCCAGGAATATCTTTAGTATCTCTACACCGAAGTTCAGATTTGGATCTGCTAAGTGCAGACGTATTAATTTCCAAGGCAACACCTACTAATGAGCCCACATATGCAACATTTCTTGTCTAGAGGAATATTACCAACATTAACCCAGCAATGTTAAGGACACCATTAGGTCCAACAGAATCAGACTACTTTTTAAGAGTTACAGTTGCCCCACAGTTTTTCAGATTCATCCTCGCTGTAACAAGCTTTATCCACTTATCTAGTATTAGCAAATCATAGTGATTTTTATCTTTAATCTGCTTCTCAGAACTAGAATCATGGATTCGAACCCACACACAGGAGCGATGCAATCCCATGGAAGAACAGTGTTAGCAATAATGAACCATCGTTTTTGCTCCGGTGCTCCCCCCTGGGCTGAATGCGAGGGGGAGAAACACAAGGACGGCTGAGATCTGTCAAAAACGATTCGTGAATAGGGGCACGACTTTTTATGCCTGCCTAGAGCGCGCGTAGAGCCCAGTACGAGCCCGCACCGACCCGATTACTTTTGTACGCTGAGGGTATACATGTATTGTATGTGGGTGTTTCGTTTTCCATTGTCACGTGCAGCGGTCGTGGGCTAGTCACGCGGCCACGCCACGCACGAAAACTTCCAAAAATGTCCCATCCTATAAGAGGGGGGGAACCACCACCGGCCACATCGCCCCCACCATTTTCCCCAAATCGCCTCACTCCCTCCCTCCTTGCCGCATCGTCTCCCCCTCGTCTCCATCGCCCCGCCACCACACCTACTCGCTCAACCCCACTGCATCCCTCTCCCCGGCGGCTTCTCCCAGGCTTCGATGGAGCAAGGTCATGGCGCTGCTGCCGCTGCGCACGGAGTTGTGTTCGAGGCCGCGAACACCGTGGCAAATGTCGTCCAAGAAGTGGCCGCCGTCGTCGGTGCGGGAGATGCTGCACCCGCAGTCGCTGGATCGGTCGCTGCGGTGGCGGATCTGGTGGAGCAGGGGGTGGTGGGCTCGGACTCCGTCGTGTCGTACCTGGTGGTGACGGCGTCTGGCGGCGCACTGGATGTAGGTGCGGAGGCGAGTGACAAGCAGGTGGTGGATGTGGTAATGCTTCTCGTTCCCCTCCTTTCATAGTTGTAGTTCATAAGCAGAAAATTTAGTAGATAGGGTTTTTATAGTAGATTTGTGATTGAATGCGGTACCCCCTTCTGCTTGTTAGGGTTTTTTGGTTGAATGGGGAACCCCATTTGAGAGTTAGGTTTTTTTGTAGTTGATTCGTGCTTGAATTCTAGAGAGATCATAATGAGAGTTAGGTTTTTTAGACTAGAATCTAGATTGCCGCATGTGCTCAGATTTTGTTCTCTCATGTATATGTTGTTAGATTTGTTGTGCATATTCCCTCAGTGGGCCACGGCAGGGGCTGAGCAGCCACCCAGTGTATCTATTAAAGTTGATATTGTACAAATGAGGTAAAAATCCTACTTCCTTCATTTGAAGTCTATCAATTGATTGTTGAATGAACATAGTACGTTTAACTAGTGCACAATTTCAAAATAGTTAGGAGCCTCACTTCATTATCCATAAACTAAAATTGTAGGTAGTTTTATTTTTGATCTATAGGATTCCTGTACTTACAAAGTGAACCATAATTAGGTTTGCTAGACATGCAACTATGCCATATGACCAACTCATATTAAATTGTTGTTGCATAACTCCATGCATGAATGTCATATGAAATAGTTTCACACCTAGCACCAAAAATTGCACAAAGCTTTCCTTTCCTGAAGCTCGTGGCATTACAATATTGTTGGGGAACATAGTAATTTCAAAAAAATTCCAACGCACACGAAAGATCATGGTGATGCATAGCAACGAGAGGGAAGAGTGTTGTCCACGTACCCTCGTAGACTGTAAGCGGAAGCATTATGACAACGCGGTTGATGTGGTCGTACGTCTTCACGATCGACCAATCCTAGCACTGAAGGTATGGCACCTTCGTGATCTGCACACATTCAGCTCGGTGACATACCACGAACTCACGATCCAGCAGAGTGTCGAGGGAGAGCTTTGTCAGCACGACAGTGTGATGACAGTGATGATGATGCTACCGGAACAGGGCTTCGCCTAAGCACCGCTACGATATGACCGAGGTGGATTATGGTGGAGGGGGGCACCGCACATGGCTAAGAGATCAATGATCAACTTGTGTATCTATGGGGTGCCTCCTGGCCAGGTATATAAAGGATGGAGGGAGGAGGAGGCCGGCCCTCATAGGGCGCGCCCAAAGTGTGGAGTCCTACTAGGAAGGGAAGGGAGAAGGAGAAGGAAGGATGGGGACGCCCCCTTTCCCTAGTCCAATTCGGACCAGTCCATGGGGAAGGGGTGCGGCCACCCTTGAGGCCTTTCTTTCCTTTCCCGTATGGCCCATTAAGGCCCAATATGAATTCCTGTAACTCTCCGGTACTCCGAAAAATACCCGAATCACTTGGAACCTTTCCGATGTCCGAATATAGCCTTCCAACATATCAATCTTTATGTCTCGGCCATTTAGAGACTCCTCATCATGTCCCCGATCTCATCCGGGACTCTGAACAAACTTCAGTCATCAAATCACATAACTCATAATACAAATCATCACAGAATGTTAGGCGTGCGGACCCTACGGGTTCGAGAACTATGTAGTCAAAGGAACATCTATAAGTTATGGAGAAAGCAATGGCAACAAACTAAACGATCATCATGCTAAGCTAACAGTTGGGTCAAGTCAATCACATCATTCTCTAATGATGTGATCTCGTTAATCAAATGACAACTCATGTCTATGGTTAGGAAACATAACCATCATTGATTCAACGAGCTAGTCAAGTAGAGGCATACTAGTGACATTTTGTTTGTCTATGTATTCACACATGTACTAAGTTTTTGGTTAATACAATTCTAGCATGAATAATAAACATTTATCATGATATAAGGAAATATAAATAACAACTTTATTATTGCCTCTAGTGCATATTTCCTTCAGTCTCCCACTTGCACTAGAGTCAATAATCTAGTTCACGTCGTCATGTGATTTAACACCAATAGTTCACATCTTTATGTGATTAGTTCACATCTCCATGTGACTAACACCCAAAGGGTTTACTAGAGTCAATAATCTAGTTCACATCGCTATGTGCTTAACACCCAAAGAGTGATCATGTTTTGCTTGTGAGAGAAATTTAGTCAACGGGCCTGCCACATTCAGAGCCGTATGTATTTTGCAAATTTTCTATGTCTATAATGTTTTGCACGAAGCTACTCTAGCTAATTGCTCCCACTTTCTTTATGTATCTAGATCGAGACTTAGAGTCATCCAGATCGGTGTCAAAGCTTGCATCGATGTAACTCTTTACGACAAACTCTTTGTCACCTCCATAACCGAGAAACATTTCCTTATTCCACTAAGGATATTTTTGACCGCTGTCCAGTGATCCACTCTTGGATCACTATTGTACCCTCTTGCCAAACTTATGGTGAGGTACACAATAGGTCTGGTACATAGCATAGAATACTTTATAGAACCTATGACTGAGGCATAGGGAATGACTTTTCATTCTCTTTCTATTTTCTGCCATGGTCGGGTTTTGAGTCTTTACTCAAATTCACACCTTGCAACACAAGCAAGAACTCCTTCTTTGACTTTTCCATTTTGAACCACTTCAAAATCTTGTCAAGGTATGTACTCATTCAAAATATATCAAGCATCTTGATCTATCTCTATAGATCTTGATGCTCAATATGTAAGTAGTTTCATCGAGGTCTTTCTTTGAAAAACTCTTTTCAAACACTCCTTTATGCTTTCCAGAAAATTCTACATTATTTCCGATCAACAATATGTCATTCACATATACTTATCAAAAATGATGTAGTGCTCCCACTCACTTTCTTGTAAATACAGGCTTCACCGCGAGTCTGTATAAAACCATATGCTTTGATCACTTTATCAAAGCATATATTCCAACTCCGAGATGCTTGCACCAGTCCATAGATGGATCGCTGGAGCTTGCTCACTTTGTTAGCACCTTTAGGATCGACAAAAACCTTCTGGTTGCATCATATACAACTCTTCTTTAATAAATCCATTAAGGAATGTAGTTTTGATATCCATTTGCTGGATTTCATAAAATGCGGCAACTGCTAACATGATCCGGACAAACTTTTAAGCATCGATACGAGTGAGAAATTCTCATCGTAGTCAATACCTTGAACTTGTCGAAAACCTTTTTGCGACAATTCAAGCTTTGTAGATAGTAACACTACTATCAGCGTCCGTCTTCCTCTTGAAGATCCATTTATTCTGAATGGCTCACCGATCATCGGGCAAGTCAATCAAAGTCCATACTTCGTTCTCATACATGGATCCCATCTCAGAATTCATGGCTTCAAGCCATTTCACGGAATTTGGGCTCATCATCGTTTCCTCATAGTTCGTAGGTTCGTCATGGTCAAGTAGCATGACCTCCAGAACAGGATTACCGTACCACTCTAGTGCGGATCTTACTCTTGTTGACCTACGAGGTTCGGTAGTAACTTGATCAGAAGTTTCATGATCATCATCATTAGCTTCCTCACTTACTGGTGTAGGAATCACTGGAACTAATTTCAGTGATGAACTACTTTCCAATAAGGGAGCAAGTACAATTACCTCATCAAGTTCTACTTTCCTCCCACTCACTTCTTTTGAGAGAAACTCCTTCTCTAGAAAGGATCCATTCTTAGCAACGAATATCTTGCCTTTGGATCTGTGATAGAAGGTGTACCCAATAGTCACTTTTGGGTATCCTATGAAGACACACTTCTCCTATTTGGGTTTGAGCTTATCAGGATGAAACTTTTTCATATAAGTATTGCAACCCCAAACTTTAAGAAACGACAGCTTAGGTTTCTTGCTAAACCACAGTTCATACGGTGTCGTCTCAACGAATTTAGATGGTGCCCTTTTTAACGTGAATGCAGCTGTCTCTAATGCATAACCCAAAACTATAGCGGCAAATCAATAAGAGACATCATAGGTTGCACCATATCTAATAAAATATGGTTATGATGTTCGGACAAACCATTACATTGTGGTGTCCCAGGTGGCGTGAGTTGCAAAACTATTCCACATTGTTTCAAATGAAGACCAAACTCGTAACTCAAATATTTGATTCCGCGATCAGAACGTAGAAACTTTTTCTTGTTACGATGATTTTCCACTTCACTCTGAAATTCTTTGGACTTTTCAAATGTTTCAGACTTATGTTTCATCAAGTAGATATACCCATATCTACTCAAATCATCTGTGAAGGTCAGAAAATAACGATACCCGTCGCGAGCCTCAACACTCATTGGACCACACACATTAGTATGTATTATTTCCAACAAGTCTGTTGCTCGCTCCATTGTTCCGAACAACGAAGTCTTAGTCATCTTGCCCATGAGGCATGGTTCACAAGCATCAAGTGATTCCAAAAGTCCATCAGAATGGAGTTTCTTCATGCGCTTTACACCAATATGACCTAAACGGCAGTGCCACATATAAGTTGCACTATCGTTATTAACTTTGCATCTTTTGGCTTCAATATTATGAATATGTGTATCACTACGATCAAGATTCAATAAACCATTTATATTGAGTGTATGACCATAGAAGGTTTTATTCATGTAAACAGAATAACAATTATTCTTTGACTTAAATGAATAATTGTATTGCAATAAACATGATCCAATCACATTATGCTCAACGCAAACACCAAATAACATTTATTTTAGCTTCAACACTAATCCCGAAGGTAAAGGGAGTGTGCGATGGTGATCTTATCAACCTTGGAATCACTTCCAACTCACATCAACACCTCACCCTTAACTAGTCTCTGTTTATTTTTGCAACTCCCGTTTCGAGTTACTACTCTTAGCAACTGAACCAGTATCAAATACTGAGGGGTTGCTATAAACACTAGTAAAGTACACAACAATAACATGTATATCAAATATACCTTTGTTCACTTTGCCATCCTTCTTATCCACCAAGTATATAGGGAAGTTCCACTTCCAGTGACCATTTCCTTTGCAGTAGAAGCACTTAGTTTTAGGCTTGGGTATAGCTTTGGGCTTCATCATGGGAGTGGCAACTTGCTTGCCATTCTTCTTGAAGTTCCCTTTATTTCCCTTGCCCTTTTACTTGAAACTAGTGGTCTTGTCAACCATCAACACTTGATGCTTTTTCTTGATTTCTACCTTCGCCAATTTCAGCATCGTGAAGAGCTTGGCAATCGTTTCCGTTATCCCTTGCATATTATAGTTCATCATGAAGTTCTAGTAACTTGGTGATAGTGACTAGAGAATTTTGTCAATCACTATCTTATCTGGAAGATTAACTCTCACTTGATTCAAGTGATTGTAGTACTCAAACATTCTAAGCACATGCTCACTAGCTGAGCTATTCTCCTCCATCTTGTAAGCAAAGTACTTGTCAGAGGTCTCATACCTCTTAACACGAGCATGAGTCTGAAATACCAATTTCAGCTCTTGGAACATCTCATATGCTCCGTGGCGTTCAAAACATTTTTGAAGTCCCGGTTCTAAGCCGTAAAGAATGATGCACTAAACTATCAAGTAGTCATCTTACCGAGCTTGTCAAACGTTCATAACGTCTGCATCTGCTCCTGCAAAAGGTCCGTCACCTAGCGGTGCATCAAGGACATAATTCTTCTATGTAGCAATGAGGATAATCCTCAGATCATGAAGCTAGTCCGCATCATTGCTACTAACATCTTTCAATATAGTTTTCTCCAGGAACATATCATAAATAAAACAGGGAAGCTATACGCGAGCAATTGATCTACAACATAGATAAGCAAATACTATCAGGACTAAGTTCATGATAAATTAAAGTTCAATTAATCGTATTACTTAAGAAGTCCCACTTAGATAGACATCCCTCTAGTCATCTAAATGATCACGTGATCCAAATCAATTAAACCATGTCCGATCATCACGTGAGATGTGGTAGTTTTCAATGGTGAACATCACTATGTTGATCATATCTACTATATGATTCACGCTCGAACTTTCGGTCTCCAGTTTTCCGAGGCCATATCTGCATATGCTAGGCTCGTCAAGTTTAACCCGAGTATTCTGCGTGTGCAAAACTGGCTTGCACCCATTGTATGTGAACGTAGAGCTTATCACACCCGATCATCACGTGGTGTCTCGGCACGACGAACTGTCGCAACGGTGCATACTCAGGGATAACACTTATACCTTGAAATTTAGTGAGAGATCATCTTATAATGCTACCGCCGAACTAAGCAAAATAAGATGCATAAAGGATAAACATCACATGCAATCAATATAAGTGATATGATATGGCCATCATCATCCGATGCCTTTGATCTCCATCTCCAAAGCACCGTCATGATCACCATCATCGCCGGCTTGACACCATGATCTCCATCATCTTGACCTCTATCAACGTGTCATCACATGGTCCTCTCACCAACTATTGCTTTTGCAACTATTGCTATCGCATAGCGATAAAGTAAAGCAATTATATGGCGCTTGCATCTTATGCAATAAAGAGACAACCATAAGGCTCCTGCCAGTTGCCGATAACTTTAACAAAACATGATCATCTCATACAACAATTTTATATCTCATCACGTCTTGACCATATCACATCACAACATGCCCTGCAAAAACAAGTTAGACGTCCTCTACTTAGTTGTTGCAAGTTTTACATGGCTGCTACGGGCTGAGCAAGAATCGTTCTTACCTACGCATCAAAAACAACAACGCGGTATAGTGATTGCTTTTTGATATTCACAAAGAACCCTGTTCATTGAATTCGATTCAACTAAAGTTGGAGAAACAGACACCCACTAGCCACCTATGTGCGAAGCATGTTAGTAGAACCAGTCACGCATAAGCGTACGTGTAATGTCGGTCTGAGCCACTTCATCCAACAATACCCCTGAATCAAGAATCAACTAGTAACGGCAAGCAATATGTATATACCCACGCCCACAACTCCTTTGTGTTCTACTCGTGCATGTAACATCTACGCATAGACCTGGCTCTAATACCACTGTTGGGGAACATAGTGATTTCAAAAAAAATCCTATGCACACAAAAGATCATGGTGATGCATAGCAGCGAGAGGGACGAGTGTTGTCCACGTACCTCGTAGACCGTAAGTGGAAGCATTATGACAACGCGGTTGATGTAGTCGTACGTCTTCACGATCGACCGATCCTAGCACCGAAGGTACGGCACCTCCGCGATCTGCACATGTTCGGCTCGGTGACGTCCCACGAACTCACGATCCAGCAGAGTGTCGAGGGAGAGCTTTGTCAGCACGACGGTGTGATGACGGTGATGATGATGCTACCGGAACAGGGCGAAGCTTCGCCTAAGCACCGCTATGATATGACCGAGGTGGATTATGGTGGAGGGGGCACCGCACACGGCTAAGAGATCAATGATCAACTTGTGTATCTATGGGGTGCCCCTGGCCACGTATATAAAGGATGGAGGGAGGAGGAGGCCGGCCCTCATAGGGCACGCCCAAAGTGTGGAGTCCTACAAGGACTCCCTAGTCCTAGTAGGATTCCACCTCCTACATGGAATAGGAAAAAGTGAAGAGAGAAGGAGAAGGGCGGAAGGGGGCGCCCCCTTTCCCTAGCCCAATTCGGACCAGTCCATGGGGAAGGGGTGCGGCCACCCTTGAGGCCTTTCTTTCCTTTCCCATATGGCCCATTAAGGCCCAATACGAATTCCGTCGATAGTCCAAAAAATACCTGAATCACTCGGAACCTTTCCGATGTCCGAATAGAGCCTTCCAATATATCGATCTTTATGTCTCGACCATTTTGAGACTCCTCGTCATGTCCCCGATCTCATCCGGGACTCCGAACAAACTTCGGTCATCAAATCACATAACTCATAATACAAATCGTCACAGAATGTTAAGCGCGCGGACCCTACGGGTTCAAGAACTATGTAGACTTGACCGAGACACATCTCCGGTCAATAACCAATAGCGGAACCTGGATGCTCATATTGGCTCCTACATATTCTACGAAGATCTTTGTCGGTCAAACCGCATAACAACATACGTTGTTCCCTTTGTCATCGGTATGTTACTTGCCCGAGATTCGATCATTGGTATCTCAATACCTAGTTCAATCTCATTACCGGAAAGTCTCTTTACTCATTTCGTAATGCAACATCCCATGACTAACTCATTAGTCACATTGCGTGCAAGGCTTATAGTGATGTGCATTACCGAGAGGGCCCAGAGATACCTCTCCGACAATCGGAGTGACAAATCCTAATCTTGATATATGCCAAGTCAACAAACACCATCAGAGACACCTGTACAACACCTATATAATCACCCAGTTATGTTGTGACGTTTGGTAGCACACAAAGTGTTCCTCCGGCATTCGGGAGTTGCATGATCTCATAGTCATAGGAACATGTATAGGTTATGGAGAAAGCAATACCAACAAACTAAACGATCATCGTGCTAAGCTAACGGTTGGGTCAAGTCAATCACATCATTCTCTAATGATGTGATCTCATTAATCAAATGACAACTCATGTCTATGGTTAGGAAACATAACCATCATTGATTCAACGAGCTAGTCAAGTAGAGGCATACTAGTGACATTTTGATTGTCTATGTATTCACACATGTACTAAGTTTCCGGTTAATACAATTCTAGCATGAATAATAAACATTTATCGTGATATAAGGAAATATAATTAACAACTTTATTATTGCCTCTAGGGCATATTTCCTTCAAATATACCATCCAATATAAGGTTCAGAATAGGGCAGCTGATGCACCACTATGTGCATTACATGAGCCAGATGAACTAAATGCAATTACTTGTTGTGAACCACAATGGCTCACTGACATAGTTGCAGGGTACATCAAAGAATGTACTATCTCCATTGGCAGTCCTGAGCACTCACAAGATTAGTGTTGGTGCCTAGTCTGGCATTATAGTTTGAAGGACCACAGTCAGCATGACCTAAAATTTTAGTTTGACCAAGCTATCATTGTAGAATGCTTGACCTTTGGATACAGTTTAATTTTAGGTCAAAGTGTCATTTTAGGTTATTAGAAGCACATTGCAGATTTCTTGACTTTTGCATACTGTGTTATGTAGTTAGTAGTATAATTGAATTACTTATATTGCAGGAAGAGGAAGCTGGACATGACTGGGTTCAACGACCCGTATGATCCTGACAATGACGATGACCTGTATGAGGTAACCCAAAGTTGTTTTTTTGGTCTGTTTATTAATTTGTATGAGATGTTGTTTGTTGATGATGCCCTATATGAATGCCTCTAAATAGGATTGTTATGTAGTTTATTCATTGATATCATAAAGTTATGTTGTTTGGTCATTAATTAGCTCTAAATGCCATATTTGTGGTCTTTGTTCATGAAACCATATCTGAATGCATATAAATGGAAATATTCTGTTGTTTGTCCATTAAATTATTGTAAAATGGAAAGTTTTGTAATACTTTCATTTATTCCTCTGAAAGTTGTGTTGTTTGTGCATTAAGTACCTGTAAATGGGATATTTGTGATGTATTTTCATGAAATCATATATGAATGCTGATAAATGGAATTATTCTGTTGTTTGTCCATTAAATTATTCTAAAATTGACAATTCTCTTATATTTTCATTTAATTTCCCTAAATTTGAAATTTCTATTGTTTAGTTCAGTATAAGCAGTATATGAATGCATCTACATGGGATATTTTTGTAGTTTGTCAATGAAATTGATGTAAATGGTAATTTACTATTTTTTGTTTAATTAAATTATTGTACATAGCTCTTATGTTTATTTGTTCATTAAATTCCAGTAAATGGAAATTATCTGATGTTTGTTAATTACATTACTCTAAATGGGAAGTATGTATTTATGAAAATCATTTGTATGTGCAGTACAACTCTGGAGATGAGGTGGACGACTGGAACCAAGAGTCCTTCATTGAGCATGAAGCCGAGAAGATCAGGGAGAAGGGGAAGGCGGCATACTACAAGTGGGGCAAGTTTAGGTGCCCATACTGCACCACTAAGCCAATTCCCAAGGATGGGTTGTATGAGCACCTTACGTCGCATGCACGCGGTTTAGCAACGAGTGGGAACGACGTGAAGATCAGGGCAGAGCATGCAGCCCTCCTGAAGGCTATGGGTCCCATGTAGTCACCCTCTGTGAAGCTGGTAGTGGTACTCATCATTAGTATAGTTGATGATGTTTTACTTTTGCGCAAGTATAGTTGTGAACTGTGAATCCGGAAGGTGGAAGTGGTACTCATCATCAGTGTAGTTGATGATATTTTACTTTTGCACTAGTATGGTAGTGAACTATTGGAATGTTGTAGTATGGCAGACTCTTAAGTAGTATGGCGGACTCTTAAGTAATCTAGTATGTCTCTAAACTATATGTATTGTCTAGATGCAGGTTAGCTATGCTTTGTTGCAGTGTTTATATTCTAGTGCTGCAATGATCATCACATTAGGTGCTTCAATGTTGCTTGACTAATGAGACATGCTGCATACAGTTCCCATGATGTGGCCATGTGCTTGGTAATGGTGTGTGCAAAGAACAACAGTTGAATGAAGACTTAATGGTGTGTGCCAAAATTGAAATGATTTGGAGGTGGTCAAAAAAACACCGCATTCCAGGCCAGTTTTTGAACAAAGATGATTTTTCTCACCACCTCAAAATCACCCCAATTTTCTTTTACATGGTGACCCACATGTGCCAAACATGGCTATGAAAGAAAATTTGGAAAAAGAATATTTTACAATGCTCCCATGAGGTATAGACTGATGTTTTGATCAGTCAGTCTAGAGGGCAGTATAAATTCAAAAAAAATCAAAAAAATATAAAACCTTGAAAACCTAGCTTTGTTTGTGCAAGATATCATGTGTGCCAAAATTGACGTGATTTGGAGGTGGTCGAAAAAATCACCGCTTTCCGGAGGGACCATTTGGTCTAAGTTAAGCCAGTTTTTGAACAAAGGTGATTTTTCCCACCACCTCAAAATCACCCCAATTTTCTTTTACATGGTGACCCACATGTGCCAAACATGGCTATGAAAGAAAATTTGGAAAAAGAATATTTTACAATGCCCCCATGAGGTATAGACCGATGTTTTGATCAGTCAGTCTAGAGGGCAGTATAAATTCAAAAAAAATTCAAAAAATATAAAACCTTGGAAACCTAGCTTTGTTTGTGCAAGAGATCATGTGTGCCAAAACTGAGGTGATTTGGAGGTGGTCGAAAAAATCACCGCATTACGGAGGGGCCATTTGGTCTAACTTAAGCCAGTTTTTGAACAAAGGTGATTTTGAGGTGATCATGTGTGCAAATTTTGAGGTGATCACAGTGGAAATGTATATTATAAGTTCTTTGACAATACTTCACTTTTTGATAGCAAAGTATTTTCTAAGGTGTTTCATAATACTTCAGTTTTTGACAGCAAAATGACTTTGGGCATCCTGACATGGTGCCAATGTTGGTGAATTTTTTTTTTCAAATTTTGTCAAATTTCTATTTAATTTAAAATATAAATATTGAATGTTTCAAACTTGTGTGCAAAACTAGACATGTGACATATGCAAAAAATTAAATACAAATTTAAAAAATGACTTTGGGCATCCTCACATGGTGGAAATGTTCGGTCCAAACATTTTACAAATTTTGTCAAATTTATATTTAGTTTAAAATTTGAAAATTTAATGATTCAAACTTTTGTGCAAAATTTGACATGTGACATATGCAAAAAACTAAAAAAATGACTTTGGGCATCCTCACATGGTGCCAATGTTTGGTCCAAACATTTTTCAAATTTTATGAAATGATTTTTCAAATTTCAAATTTGTATTTAATTTAAAATAGATAATTTGAATGATCCAAACTTATGTT
The DNA here is from genome assembly GCF_018294505.1 of Triticum aestivum. Taxonomy (NCBI): domain Eukaryota; kingdom Viridiplantae; phylum Streptophyta; class Magnoliopsida; order Poales; family Poaceae; genus Triticum; species Triticum aestivum. Next base: position 271,770,575 of record NC_057806.1, read on the forward strand.
CACAATTTGACAAGTCACATATGCAAAAAATTAAATAAATATTTTAAAAATGCCCGCCTACCAACAGCATGTATATGAAACCCCACGACTTGCATACGACTAGTAACCCATTGGGCCAGGATGCAGGCCCACGGTGAATGTATATAAGTTGTTGGTAGGCCCAACGGGGAAGAGAGACACTGGTTAGGCAATGAGCTGCCTGCTTTAGATAGGAACTTGAGATGGATAGCTCAGTCGGGTTTATAAACCGGTGCGAGCTCCTCTCCGTTGGCGAGGTGGTACCAAACTCCCACCACTCCGAGACAGTGCCCGGTGTGGCTTTGATTTGGGCCTAATTTAGGTGGGTCATACCAGGTCGGCCTCACACGCGGTTATCAGCTGTTAAGTTAGGTATTGCAGTTGTTAATGTAATGCATATGTTATCCTTTTATTTTCAAAAATAATCCCATTTCTTCTTTCTCTGTAATCAAACTAATGAGCCACTGGATTGTTGATTGGTCTATATTTATTTTTACTTTTATTTTTCAAATAATTTTAAATCACATATATTTTTTTCTCTTTTATTTGTTCTAACAGTTATAAAATTCATAAATGTGTGAAAAATTGTTGTGTTATATTTTTTTATGAGGTGATTTGAAGAACAACAAATAATTGTGACAAATACAAAAAATGAAATATGACAAAAAAAAGCCCGCCTACTAGCTGCATAGTTCACAATTCAACGGCCTGCATACGACTAGAAACCCAATGATTTATTGGGCCAGGATGCAGGCCCGCCAGATTGTGATAATAGGCAGCTAGTAGGCCCCACAGGGCAGGGTCGGACAGGGTTAGGCAATGTGCTGCCCGGTTTAGAAAGGAACTTGAGAGGGGAAGCTCAGCCCGGTATATAAACCGATGTGAGCTTCCCTCGCTTGGCGAGGTGGGACTAAACTCCCAGCACCCTAGGATGTGCCCGGCGTGACGCTCGCCTCGGCCTAATTTGGGTGGGTCATCCCAGGCCAGCCTCACCCGCGCGCAGATTATTACCATAATTAAAACCGAGCAGCTGCTACAATGTGTTATATTTCACTTATTCAATGTGTACGAAAAATTCACTAACGTATGAAAAATTAATGTGTTATATTTCACTTATTCAATCAAATATTTTTTTTTATATTTACAATAATTTAAAATCTAATATATTTTTACTCTTTCAATTATTCTGACACTTTTAGAATTCAAAAAATGCTATATAATATGTTTCCTCTTTATTATAATATATCTTTTCTGTTTTCTATTTCAAAAAGGTATATCAAATATATTTCTTCTCTGTTATTTCTTCTGAGAGTTTTAAAATTCAAGTATATGTTTTGTCTTTTATTTCTTATTATAGTTATAAAAATCAAAATTCCATGAATGTATGTTGTCTTCTATTTCACTTCTTAAATATATTTTTTCTTCTATTTTCAAAATTCCATTTCCTTGAGTCTAGAAAAACAACATCCTTCGGGCTCCCCCTCCGGTAGACCCGAATGATGGTGATTGCACATGTGCTATGTGGTGGCTTGCATGAAATGACACCAAAGTTTGCCACCATGTGAAGATGCCCAATGTAGGCCCCCATGCAACATCTGAGCCATTCCAGACACCGAACGAACGTTGCGTCACGTCCGGGCAGTGATTCACGGTTTTTTCGCCGGCAAAATCCTAGTAAATGCATCGAGTGTCGGAAATCGATGAGAATTGGCATGCATGATGTCCATGGTCATCCCATTGTGTGAAAAAAATTTGGGGCCATTTGGTTGAGTTTAGAAAAACAACGTCCTTCGGGCTCCCCCTCCGGCAGACCCGAATGCTGCACATGTGCTATTTGGTGGCCTGCATCAAATGACACCAAATTTTGGCATGATGTGAGGATGCCCAAAGTAGGCCCCCATGCAACATCTGAGCCATTCTGGACACCGAACGAACGTTGCGTCACGTCCGAGCAGCGTTTTGCGGTTCTTTCGCTGGCAAAATCCTAGTAAATGCATCGAGTGTCGGAAATCAATGAGAATTGGCATGCATGATGTCCATGGTCATCCATTGTGTGAAAAAATTTGGGGCCATTTGGTTGAGTCTATAAAAACAATGTCCTTCGGGATCCCCTCCGGCAGACCCGAATGCTGCTGGTTGCACATGTGCTATTTGGTGGCTTGCATCAAATGACACCAAATTTTGGCACGATGTGAGGATGCCCAAAGTAGGCCCCCATGCAACATCTGAGCCATTCCAGACACCGAACAAACGTTGTGTCACGTCTGGGCAGCATTTCGTGGTTTTTTCGTCGACAAAATCCTAGTAAATGCATCGAGTGTCGGAAATCGATGAGAATTGGCATGCATGATGTCCATGGTCATCCCATTGTGTGAAAAACTTTTGGGACCATTTGGTTGAGTTGAAATAATTATTTGATTTCAAAATTTTCTAATATGAAAAAGAAAAGAAAAAAAAGTACATGAAACAAGTCCCTCGTCGCTGAAAGAGAGGAGCAGCCGGGATTTGTTACACAATTCCCGGATTAGAATCTACAAAAAAATCCTCGAGCGTGGGAAGCCTATCCCTTTAATTTAGGAGCACGTACTGCCTCTCTTCAACCAAGGAAGGCAAAGATCACGGACGTACTTTCCCTGGTGGTTACACCGACCTAGGAGATCCTCCTCCTATATAGTCTCGACATCGTCTTTCATGTCGTCTACGACAGCTCCTACCGCCGAGTCGACGACAGCTGCGTCCCTAGCATCCGCCCAACTCCAGCAAGATCATCGAGAACATCCAGATCGTCAGCGTGTGCTGGCCGCCGTGGACGTACTGCGTCCACGTTGCAACGCCGACAACTTCCATCTTCATCGAGTGATCCAGTATGTTGGTAACCGTACTGCATTCATGATGCTTTTCTTTGTGTGTTTGTGTGTTAGATTCGATAGGCCTAAGATTAATTAGCGCATAATCTTCGCATTACATCTGTTGGAGTAGATGTTTTTTGTTTGTGCGTGTATTAGATTAGATAGGCCTATGACACTAGATTTGTTTGTGCGTGTATTAGATTAGATAGCCCTACGATTGCAAATTAGTTTCTGCATGTTGTTTGTTGTCTTTCACTTGTAGGTTGGATTGATGAATAAACAAGAATTTTTAATCAGTGGTAGTTATAGCATAGTCACTTTAAGTTATAGCAATGCCCTAAGACATGCATGTTGCAACTATGAGATGCCCACTAATATTGTATGTGTTGCACGTTTGTTTGATGCATGTTACAGTATGCATAATTTTGTACTTTTCTTTTTGATTTACTGTTAATTAGACACTGTCACCAATTCTTATATCTATTTGTACATCACCATATGAAAATAAATGATTAAATAAATTATGTTACTATTGATTCTCAAACTATTTGTACAGTACTTCTTAAAGTGTCATTTTATGTGATGCACGTGTCTCTGCTGAATGTTTTAGAATGAATGAATTATGTTGTATAGTTTTTGATGTACTATTGGATAGTGTATTCCATTATTATGTTTTATCCAACAGTATGTTAGGAAAAAAGTTGATTAAATAATTTATGCTACTGTAACCAAGTTTATTTTTTAACAGGATGGATGAACTCAATGAAGAAATTGTTTGCGCTGTTGAAAAATGGTGCAAACTTCTTGCCGGTCTATCTTCCGGTCAACGCGCCACACTTGCCGAAACACCACTGCGTAGCATGCTTCAGATACCTTCGCTGAAGATGCGTACACTGTTGATCCGGTACATGGTCGAGATTTTTTATCCTAGCAAGGGCAGATTCATTGTACAAGACTTGGTTGGCGAAGTGTCTCTCGGTGCCGTGGATGTTGAGTGCATCTTGTCCTTGGAGAACCACGGACTGTCGGCAGAAGATATTCTCAGTGAGGAAGGTGAGGATGTTAAAGAACGAGTGCCGCCTCATTTCCTGAGCAAGACCACAGGTAATATAGTCATCGATGACCTGATTGTGGACTTCACAAAAAATAAATCTGTCGATGATGATTTCCTTCGGAAAGTTGTCCTCGTGTTGCTTGGTACAGTTCTTGTTCCCATGTCAAGCAAGATTGTCCCAAAGCAATATTACGCATTGGTGGACGATGTGAAATGTATATCCAAGATTAATTGGGATGCGTTCACCCTCCGGGTTCTGCTGGACTGCCTTCGCAACGTGAGGAAAGGCAAACACCTCCGCCAATGGCCGAGAGGGAACTTAGCTCTCCTGCGGGTACACCATACAGCCTTGTACCATTGCAAAAAAATATGATTGCTAATTTACCTGATGTATAGTACTAACTGTAATTTTTCATATTCATGCAGTACTTGTACTGGGAGAAGGTTCAGCTCTGGAAGGTGAATGCACGTTCAATCCTAGCTTGTGCATGGAACCTCTCATGAGGAATTGGACTGAAGCTGCAGCCTCTAGGAGAGACAAGTTTGATTATGACCACGGTCGTGGCCATGGTAACATCAAGGTAATTCATTATGTTGGGTATTTCTTAAATCTTTTATATAACATAATTAATTGTATTAATATTTTTATTGATCGCATGTACTTGTATTTCACATGCAGATTGAAGACAACATAACCAAGGAGTATAGGGCGCAGGAGCGCAAAGTACCCGAACCAGAAAAGCCAAAAATGAAGCCCACCATTGGTGCGGCAAAGAAGTCCAAGTTAGCCTCAAACGCGGACGAGATGATGAAGCTCATCATGAAGCGGTGTATGGATTACATACACGGCCAAATGAAGGAAATACCAGATCAAGTAGCCGAGGTGACACACCCTTCATTCTATGTTTACAACATTTTTTAAGTTGCAAAACCATGCCCACATTATTTAATATTTTTTATGTAATGCAAAGATTGTTAGAGAAGTTGAACCAAAATGGTGTGATGTACAAGCCAGCGGCTGCTGTGGCTTCCGGCAACAACGATGCAGACGAAGAAGTGGATTCCTTTGAGAATGGTTCACCAGAAAAGAAAGAATTTGTGTACAAGGATGATTATGACAGTCTAGAGCTGGTGGTTGATTTGACACAGCCTGACGAGCCTGTTGGAAACCAGAACAACGATGATGAGGAAGTATGTTTTCATTTATTTTTCTTCATTTATCTCAATTATGCATCTTCATTTTCGTAAACTGAACCTATCACATTATTTCTTTGTTAACCAGAAAACACCTGCCAAGTTAAATGTTGACAAGCCAACGAAGCCTACTGATGAGTGCGGCGCAACACCGGAGAACCCTTGGATTGTAGGTAATTCTCCTCGAGCAGAATCGTCCGACATTGACATATCTGCAAGTTCTATCGACAGGACGATGGGTAAGAGCAAGGGAAAAACGTCTGTAGCAACCGCAAAAGAAGACGATTTTATATCCGGGAAGCGCCGACGAACTGTTCCCAAGAAATTTGAATCCCCCTTTGCACCATCAAGCACATGATCAACAACTCTTTCGGCCCCTTGATCAGTAGGATTTAGGAGCTCCGGTGGAGGCAAAAGAATTTCACTGCTTAGCCTAGAATTCCGGTGGATGCAAGTCAGAGAAGGGAAAACTGTTTCGAAAGTGATATAATTTATTAGTTAATATAATATACTTAGGCCTTACACAATTGAACTGCCTACAATGCAGATAGGACTTGATCATTTGGTTCAACAATAAACCACAAGACATACTTAAAATTCATCACAAATCTCCTTCACCTTCTTGATCTTATCAACGTAGCCATGTTTCTTTTTGAGAAAATCTGCAATAATATACTCAAGTTTTTTCTTCTCTTGCTTCAGCTGGTCCCTCCCTCTCATCACTTGGTCTCTCTCTAGCACCACCCGGTCCCGGTATTTCTCAACCTTTGCCCTCAGGACCTGATGTAGATTGGCACAACCATGGTCTGCCATCTTATTCTTCTCCAACTCCTCTTTGAGATTGCTAAGTGACAATCTTGCATTGCCAAACTGCGTGAGAGCATCCTCCTTATCAGCCACCATTTTAGCAAAGTCCATTTTGAAAAATCTCAGCTCTTCCTCCGTCCTCCTCTTTTCTCCAATTAACTTCAAATTTTCTTCAGCATTCTTAACATTCTGTCTCAGCTTCTCGTCATACATGCTCCATAGTTCTCTGAGGCAGAACTTCGTAGCCACTGACCACTCCGGGTCTACCCATTCCACATAGTTATATTTCACTTCTTCCTACAGTATGAAAAATATGGTCTCAATCATATATGCACAAACGCACTACAATTACATGCAATGCACTACAAATATGTTCTCAATCATATTGACAAAAAATGTAGCATGCAATGATATACATATATATATATATATATCAATTAACTACAAGTATATGCTATTATGGGCTAAAACAAATATTAGACCGTAAAAAATACAACATAAATACGGACTTTATGAATGCACAAATTAATTGAAATTGTATGCAATTATGGGCAGGACAATGGATTACCGCGAAGTAAATCTAGCACGAGCTAATGTAAACATATATTTACAGTACGGAACAATATACCTTCTGACCACAGGCAAGAAAACATCTGCTAGTGTCCAAGGAATCAAAAGCAACTAGCCTAACACAAGGTTTTCGATGCAGACAACGAGAAGACAGATCGTGAGCAATGCCACTCCATTCATAGCAAGGGATAGTCGTAGGAAGCTAAACCAAAGAACAGACATAATGCACAAATCAACGCCCTGCGGTAAATATCGGTAATGAAGAACCCTAACCCTAAGCCTAGCACTATCTGGAGATTATATAGTAGGAGCGTACCTGCAGGCTAGTCATGGATTCGTCGTGCGAAGAAGAGCTCGAGTCGTCGCTCCATGAAACCATGGCATAATGCGACCGGCGGCAAGACGTGGATCGGTGGCGGCGACGGCGGCGATCGCAGTGGATAGACAGAACACACGTGGAGATCGCGAGGGGAGAACCACCCCGACCAGGTGGCCAGCGCGGCCCATTTAAACGGGCTGTAATCAAAATAAAAATTGTTAAATGGGCTCGGCAACGGGAGCGGCCGTGTGTCGCGCCGTCTAATGGCATCCGTCGCACCCCCTCCACGTCATCGCGACAAGCGGCCCGAGTTACACAACAGGCCATAAAATGGTGGGTTTTTCTTTTCTTTATGCGGGGAAAATGATGGGTTTTTCGGTACCAAGTCTATACTCTAGACCCAAGTGAGCTGGTATCTTCTATATCTAAATGGTGGTGAACCAGAGGAGCGAAAAAAATTAGTTATTACCACACATAATTACATCTTCTATATCTAAACTACTAGCCCCCACAAACCTATTTCTCTTAACATGCAAGTTTGCCACCTCATCATTCAACATGCATGGAGAAAGGTCCACCACAACATGCAAACAAAAGATTCCCGCAACAACATATACATCTTCCACGTAACCATTTCTCTATGAACATATTGCAAAACATTCCCCGCAATAACGTGTCGGGTATCGTCTAGTTTTCTAATATAATATAACTAGAGCGGACAACACAAAAGATGCCATCATTACAATGGCTAAAATGCTATCCATTTTCCATGATTAAAGTCCCTAGTGACCGCCTCCTATTTAGTCCATATATGCTACAAGCGCTATCTCAAGGTCCTGCCCTCTTGCAAGAGTATCATGTATGTAGTAACACATTGTAAACACCTCACTATTAGATCACTGGATTCATCCGTACATAACTCTGGCAAGTGTTCTACTCTTCTTCGCCCACCACGCTTCTGCACATGATAACAGGAAAAGTTAATGAATGACAAACAATTATAACCTACAATGCGTACAAAAACTTACTTCTTATTTAGTTTGCATTTCTTGCTACGTTTAGTGTGCCCTAGCAATTTGCATGCGCCGCACCTGATTCTGATCTCGTCGTACGAAAGTGGCCTACCTTTTTCGACATAGGGAGGTTCTCATCTACCTTAGTTGCACCTTTCGTTGATAATCTAATAGGATCTTGAACTTCAACTATGTTGGCTTCACCATCGTCTACATATTCAATTGCACACCTACTGAGATCAGCCGTTTTCTTAGTCCAATTTTCCTTTAGCTGATCATCCTCATGGCTCTTAGCTATCACGGCCTTCAAACTCTCCTGTAACTGATCCCACAAAGTTGTGTGTTTGCATGCCGCATGCATAGCTTCTGAAGCCAACACACTAACCTGGCTCCAAATCCCAACAGATCGCTTGTGCGCCTCGCGGGCAGTCCCAACCTTGCGTCTTTCGTGAACCGCACAAGAACTAAACACTTTGGTATTTCAGATATATTCAAGTACTTCAGTACATGGAATATGTGCTTGCAAGGTAGACCCTTTCGAATCATTCTTCTGCAGCTGCATCTTATAGTTTGTGCGGAATTTACTGGTGTGTACTCCACCCAAAAATGGCTCTTCCGGTTATTCTTCTAGGCCACGATGTACTGCTGTGATCTGTCTCCGAGCTTTATTTCTACAATCTCCATGCCGCCAATTTTCCTAAGATCAGCTTGCAACATATAGAAGTTTGCTGGAGTGAAGATGTGAAAAGCAGCTATCTCAAGTTCCGTCGAGCTAGTAACTGGCACCGGTAAACTCTATGAGGCCGTGAAGTCATCTCGTGCCTCGTTCTCATGGATACGTACAACGGCGTTCTCATAATGCAAAATCATATCCACCAGGGTCATTTCACCGTCTAGGTGGAGGTGAAGGCATGAGTTTAGACTTTCACTCCTCTGGTTGCTTTTCATGCCAAGCCAAAACCCCTGTGTTAGATAAGCCGCGGCCCACAGTCTCCTCTTCTTATACATTCGTCTCAACCATGTTACTATTTTTTCCGTCTGCCATTTTTTGGAAAATGCGTGTCATCTCTCCTCAAACATGGTCGTGGACGTGCTGTAGTACAGAAGAGTTTGGAACTCCTTCAAGGACTTGTGACTGAGGTGAGTCTTAATTTTTTTCTATATGCCATGTACATATACGGTGCCACACGTCTGGCAAGACTTGGTGAATTGCCTTGATCATCACAGCGTCGGCGTCCGTGATAACACTCTTCGACATCTTTTGACACATGGACCTCAAAAAAGTCTGCAACAGCCACACATATGTCTCTTCGGTCTCGTCCAAAACTATTGTAACGCCCGGATAATTTGGCTACAGTAAAACTCTCCTAATGATGCCGTGACATCTGCGATTACTGTTACTAATCTCGGGATAATTCGAAACCGCGTCAAATTCTAACTTAAATTTAAAGTCGACAATAAAAGTTTTCAAATATTTAAAATAAAATGTTTGGGCTATGTCTATTATTGCATCAGTAATTATGGTGAAGTAAACGCATTTTTATAAAACGCCTAAATGCTTTTAAATGAACTAAAACAGAAAAGAATAAATAAAAAACAAAAGACAAAATAATAATAATAGAAGAGAACCCCCCCGGGCTTTGGCCCAGCTGACCACAGGCCCAACTGGGCCACCACCTGGCCCAGCCGGCCACTCCCCCACTCCCTCTTATCCACTCCCCCCTGGAAACCCTAGCCCACGCACCACTTCCCCCCCCCCCAACGTCGCCACTCCCCGCCCCTCCCCCGATCCGATCTGGATCGGGGCCCGTCGCGCCCTGCGTTCGACACCGGCGACACAGCCCCCCCCCCCCGCCGCCGTCGTTGCCTGTGGCCCACGCCGGGGCCGCCTCTCACCGTAGCCGCTGGACCTCGTCGTCCCCGTCCTCAGCGCCGACGACCGCGCACGGCGCCGCCCTCGCCGGATTCGTCAAGCCCTTCCTCGCCGGACTGCCTCCGCGACGAACTCCCTCACGCCTCGACGCCCCCACTCCCCTTCAACGCCGGTGAGGACCTCGGTCCTCCTCTCTGCCCTCTACACGCGCCGTCAGTGAGCCCTGCTGGCTCGCGCCCACGGCGGCCTCGCCTCACGCCCGAACCACCTCGCCGCCGTCGAGCCCGTGGCGCTCGACTCCGGCCACCACAGCCTCCGCAGCCACCCCCATTCGCTCCGCCGTCGTCTTGCCGTTCGAATGCGACCGGTCCCGCCCATTTTGGTGGCCTGCAGACGAAACCCGCCACTCACCCGAGCCCCGACGTCCGCCTCTCTGCTCGCCGGCGACAGCTCCGGCGACCTCGGGACGAACCACCACCACCACTAGATGCGCGCCTTCGCGCTTGTTCGAACGGGCCCAGGCACGCGCGGATCCGTGCCCTGAGCACAAATTTCGGCGAACTCCGGCGGGTCGGCGCCGTGCTTTTGGTCGCCGGCGGCGAGAGCCGGACCTGCTGACCTGGCACCGCGGGTCCCACCACCTGGGCCACTAACTGGTGGGCCCAGGGCCCCCTGTTGACCTGTTGACTGGGTCAACTGCTGACTGGGCCGCCCCTATCTCACTGACCTATAGGCCCCACTTCAATAAACGAAATAAAATAAAAATGAATTAATAAAATTAATAATTAATTAGTTAATTAATTAGTGAATTAATTAAGTTAATTAATCATGTTTAAATTAACTAATCTGTAATTAACCTAAACAGTGTATGACAGGTGGGTCCCACTGGACCCACTGGTCGGGTTGACCAAGTCAACCCTGTTGACTGCTGATGTCAGCATGACATCATGCTGATGTCATTAATCTGTTTTTTCGAATTAATTTAAATAATTAATTAAATTCCAGAAATTATTAAAATCTTTAGAAAATCATATCTTTTAATCCGTAACTCGGATGAAAAATACTTTCTACATGAAAGTTGCTCAGAATGACGAGACGAACCCGGATACGCAGCCCGTTCATCCGCCACGCACCCCTAACATGTCAAACTCGCAACTTTCCCCCTCCGGCTCCTCTGCCCGAAAACACGAAACACCGGGGATATTTTCCCGGATGTTTTCCCCCTTCACCAGTATCACCTACTACCGCGTTAGGGCACCTCTAACGTCGTTACTTGTCATGTCATGCATCACTATGCATATGCTTGCTTATATATTTATTGTTTACCCCTCCCCCCCCTCTTCTCTCGATAGACACCGAGGCCGACGCCGCTGCTACCCAGTACGACTACGGAGTTGACGATCCCTCTCTCTTGCCAGAGCAACCAGGCAAGCCTCCCCTTTGATCACCAGATATCGCCTACTCTCCTCTATACTGCTTGCATTAGAGTAGTGTAGCATGTTACTGTTTTCGTTATTCCTATCCTGATGCATAGCCTGTCCTTGCTATTACTGTTGATACCTTTACCTGCAATCCTACTTGCTTAGTATAGGATGCTAGTATTTCCATCTGTGGCCCTACGTTCTTGTCCGTCTGCCATGCTATACTATCGGGCCGTGATCACTCGAGAGGTGATCACGGGTATATACTATATACTTTATACATGATACATGTGGTGATTAAAGACGGGTCGGCTCGTAGGAGCACCCGCGAGTGGATCTTTGAGGCGGAGCGACAGGGCAGGTTCAGACCACCTAGGAGAGAGGTGGGCCTGGCCCTGGTCGGCGTTCGCGGATACTTAACATGCTGAACGAGATCTGGGTATTTGATCCGAGTCTGGCCATCTGGCTTATATGCACTAACCATCTACGCGGGAGTAGTTATGGGTATCCCGACGTCGTGGTATCAGCCGAAGCCTTCGTGACGTCAGCGACTGAGCGGCGCGCGCGGATTGGAACGTAAGCCTGCTCTTGTATTAAGGGGGCTAGTTCTGCTTCCGGCCGCGTTCGCAACGTGCAGGTGTGCTAAGGGCGATGGGCCCAGACCCCTGTGCGCTTAGGTTTAGACCGGCGTGCTGACCTCTCTGTTGTGCCTAGGTGGGGCTGCGACGTGTTGATCTTTCGCGGCCGGGCATGACCCCGAAAAGTGTGTCCGTCCAAATGGGATCAAGCGTGTTGGGGTATGTGGTGCACCCCTGCAGGGAAGTTAATCTATTCGAATAGCCGTGATCTTCGGTAACAGGACGACTTGGAGTTGTACCTTGACCTTATGACAACTAGAACCGGATACTTAATAAAACACACCCTTCCAAGTGCCAGATACAACCGGTGATCGCTCTCTCACAGGGCGACGAGGGGAGGATCATCGGTTAGGATTATGCTATACGATGCTACTTGGAGGACTTCAGTCTACTCTCTTCTACATGCTGCAAGAGGAGGCTGCCAGAAGCGTAGTCTTCGAAAGGATTAGCTATCCCCCTCTTATTCTGGCTTTCTGCAGTTCAGTCCACGATATGGCCCTTTACACATTTACCCATGCATATGTAGTGTAGCTCCTTGCTTGCGAGTACTTTGGATGAGTACTCACGGTTGCTTTCTCCCTCTTTTCCCCCTATCCCTTCTACCTGGTTGTCGCAACCAGATGTTGGAGCCCAGGAGCCAGACGCCACCGTCGACGACGACTCCTACTACACCGGAGGTGCCTACTACTACGTGATGCCCGCTGACGACGACCAGGAGTAGTTTAGGAGGATCCCAGGCAGGAGGCCTGCGCCTCTTTCGATCTGTATCCCAGTTTGTGCTAGCCTTCTTAAGGCAACTTGTTTAACTTATGTCTGTACTCAGATATTGTTGCTTCCGCTGACTCGTCTATGATCGAGCTCTTGTATTCGAGCCTTCGAGGCCCCTGGCTTGTAATATGATGCTTGTATGACTTATTTTATTTGTAGAGTTGTGTTGTGATATCTTCCCGTGAGTCCCTGATCTTGATCGTACACGTTTGCGTGTATGATTAGTGTACGATTAAATCGGGGGCGTCACAAGTTGGTATCAGAGCCGACTGCCTGTAGGAATCCCCCTTCCACACTCCTTGGCCGAAGTTGAGTCTAGACATTACAAAAACTTTTACTAACATGGCTGTGTGCCTTACGGGCCCACGTCGCCATCTGGGTGGTATTAGGATCTTTTACTCCTCGATCCTTACTCTGGGACTCTGAACTCTCTCCTACTCGGGTTAAACGATTTTACTAACTCTAACACTAGGATCCCGTGACCACGTTCACCCCAAAGTTGGATAAGCCCTAGTTATTCTTTAGAGTAGTACTTGAACATTATCCACATTGTCATTTGACTCCTGTGAAAACATCTTTGTTTTCAGATGGAACCCACGAGGCAGGTCGTGCGCCACACGACGGCCATTGGTGCCTCAGGATCACCTGCTGTGTTGGTTGAGATGATGACCTATCTGGGTTATCGCTGGCACCCTGAGTACACCGTCTATGAGGAGTATCAGGACTTCAACCAGGAGCAGTACCGTGCCATCGTCCACCTCTACTCTCGGGAGTATGACTCCACTACCGTGCTGCACACTGCTCATGGTGTTGGAGTGACTATCGATATGGCGGTCCACGATGCTGCTTATGCTGCTCTGACACGTCTTCGTGGAGAGTATCAGGAGTTGGACACCTCCCCCTTCAGGCACATTGCTATCGCATCCGATGTTGGTGCGGAGGGTTACTACACTGCTGCCTACTCCACTGTCACCCGAGAGCCCTTCTACCATCAGAACCTGGTTCTGCATGCTGATGGGCTGGATAGAGCTAACCGAGCTCTTCGCCACGAGTTGTACACCACCCGTCAGCACCTGTATCGTGCTCTGACGCTGTTGCACCCCTCTGTCCGCTCTGGTGATCTGTCGCGTTCTGCGATCTACCCTGCCCGGACCGTGATGCCCCAGGGCGTCGGCTGGCCAGATGTGGGAGGCTACTCTCCTGCATTGGGTCCTCTCCTGCCACCTGTGCATCGGGTTCCGCACCAGAGTATCCGCGGACCCCGGGCTACTCGCGTGGAGGTCTTCCCTTCGCGTAACTACCAGCTGTCGGGCTACACCTACCTCCGCAGTACCGCATGGGACTGACGTAGACTTGCTTATTAGTGTTAGCTGCATTCGCCGCGAGCCTGTGTGCCGCCTATGATGTCTTAGCCTATATACTGAACACTGTGTAACAAACTCTATGCATGATCTCTTTTGTAAGATATGCCGACTACTACGTAATATCTATCGTGCTGCTTTCGTTGTGCATGTTTCATCATGAATGATTCTTGTTTTTTGCAAATTTCTCAATGCTGAACTACCCCTGTTAAATATTAGCAGGATGGTTAGACCAGGTGGTCGTGGTCGTGGTGGCAACGCCCCACCACCGCCTGAGTACATGGCTGGGATGATGCAACAGTTTGAGCTGAATCGTCAGTTCATGGAGAATATTATGGCTCAGTTTCCTCGCCCCAATATGAACCAGCAGCCAACCCAAGTGACTCTGCAGGATTTCATGCGCCTCAACCCAACTGTGTACCGCAGCTCAACTCAGCCTCTGGATGCTGATGACTGGCTCCGTGACATCACCTATGAGATGGAGTCTGCTGATGTAGCCCCTGCCAGCTATGTCACCTTTGCTTCCTTCTTCCTGAAAGGACCCGCGGCTCAATGGTGGGACAGCCACAGGCGTACTCTGGCAGCTGGAACAATCATCACCTGGCCAGACTTCCAAGCTGCCTTCCGTGCTCGCTTCATTCCTCAGGGAGTCATGGACCGGAAGAAGCGTGAATTCCGCAACCTCACCCAAGGCAACAAAACTGTGGAAGCTTACCAGCGGGAGTTTCTTGACTTGTCCCGCTATGCTGAAGAAGACATTGCAACTGATGCACGCAGACAGGAGAAGTTCCGTGATGGCCTTCAAGCTGACATCAAGCTCGCACTTCTAGTGCATGACTTTGCTGATTTCGCCACTCTGGTGAACAAAGGCCATCAATGTCGAAACTGGTCTGCAGGAATACCAGGGCTCTCACAGGCGCAACCGTGACACGGGCTCATCTTCGGGCCCGTCTTCGCAGAAGCGCAAAATATGGATTCCCAACAGCATGTACCAGCCGAATGCACCTGCCCCAAGGCAGACCTATGCTGCACCTCGTCTGCCTGCTCCTCCAACTAGGCAGCAAGACTTCCAGCTCCACCACCACAAGCTCCTGTTCCCACTCCCAATAATGGTCTCTGCTACAAGTGTGGTCAGCCAGGTCACCGTGCTAGGGATTGCAATCAGAACCAGAATCAACTGGCCCTCCCAGCAACTGGCCGTGGAAGCAACCAGCCTCGCAACAACAGTGCCAAGTCTTATGGTCGTGTTCATGCCAACCATGTTGATCTCAATGAAGTTCTAGACCAGCCTGCTACCGTGATGGGTACACTCCTCGTAAATTCAGTACCAGCATCTGTTTTATTTGATACGGGAGCATCACATTTTTCATATCAGCTGAGTTTGCATTCATGCATGGCATTAAATACGAAGAGATGAACACTGCGATTGTGGTACACACTCCTGCGGGCCAGTGTCAAACCTCTATGGTTAGTCACGATGTTTCCGTTGAAATTGAAGGACTGGAATTCCTTGCCTCTCCCATCGTACTGAAGTCCTGTAGCATCGACCTCATTCTGGGAATGGATTGGTTGAAAGCGCATACTGCTTCTATAGTTTGCGCCACTAAGGTCGTCCATCTGCTACACCCTACTGATGAAATAATTGCTTACCAAGCTCATCTAGTTCAGAACGCCGAGGCACGTCTTTATGCCTTGAATGCATTGAACGCTGCACCACTCGAGGGCATTGAAAACATTCCCGTCGTTCGTGAATTCCAAGACGTCTTCCCAGAAGAACTTCCAGGGATTCCCATGCTAGAGCTGTCGAATTCATCATCGACTTGAAACCCGGCACTACCCCTATAGCTAAACGACCCTACAAGATGCCGCCGCATGAACTCATTGAGCTTAAGGAGGAAATCGACAAATCTCTTGTCAAAGGTTTTGTTCGTCCAAGTTGCTCTCCTTGGGGAGCACCTTCTCTCTTTGTTAAGAAAAAGGATGGGACAAACCGATTAGTCCAAGACTACCGTCCTATAAACCAAGCTACCATTCAGAATAAATATCCTCTTCCTCGGATCAATGATCTTTATGATCAACTGGCCGGTTCATCAGTGTTCTCCAAACTTGACTTGAGGTTGGGTTACCACCAGATCCGTGTTCGTGAGGAGGACATCCCAAAAACCGCCTTCATGACTCGGTATGGGTCATACAAGTACACCGTCATGTCATTCGGCTTAATGAATGCTCCCGCCACCTTCTCTCGTCTGATGAATTATATATTCATGGATTACCTCGACAAGTTCGTCGTGGTTTATCTGGACGATATCCTTGTATTTTCCAAGAACGAGGAAGAACAAGCTGGACATTTGCGTCTTGTGCTGGAGAAGCTTCGAGAACATCAGCTGTATGCTAAGTATTCCAAGTGTGAATTCTAGCTCCCCGAAGTAACCTATCTCGGGCATGTCATCTCCAAGGATGGTATTGCCGTCAACCATGAACGAGTTCAGGCTATTCTAGATTGGACTCCTCCAAGGAATGTGAAGCAAGTCCGAAGTTTTCTCGGCCTCGCCAGCTATTGCCGTCGATTCATTGAGAACTTCTCCAAGATTGCCAGGCCTCTGACTAATCTGTTACATAAGGGTGTCAAGTTCAAATGGACAGACAAGTGTCAGGAAAGTTTTCAGGCGCTCAAAGACAAGTTGACCTCTGCCCCCATGCTTGCTCCACCTGATACTAAGAAGGACTTCGTCATTTACTGCAACGCTTCCCGTTAAGGATTAGGCTGTGTCCTAATGCAAGAGCGCAGGGTGATTGCTTATGCCTCTCGTCAACTGCGCCCTCACGAAGAGAACTACCCAGTTCACGACCTCGAGCTTGCTGCTGTCATTCATGCACTGAAGCAGTGGCGACATTACCTTCTCGGTAATCGTTGCAAGATCTTCACCGACCATCAAAGTCTGAAGTATCTGTTTACTCAGCCAGATTTGAACCTACGTCGGCAAAGATGGATGGAGACTGTTGCAGACTTTGACGTTGGTATATCCTATACCCCTGGCAAGGCTAATGTAATGGCTGATGCCTTGAGCCGCAAGTCTTACTGTAACCACCTCCAGGTCCACAAAGTTCAGCCCTCACTTGCCGCAGAATTTAGAAGGCTGAACCTCCATATTGTTCCTCCGGGATCACTCGCTCCCCCTCCCGAAGGTTTCCCCAAACGGAACCTCCATGTTGTTTCCAAGGGTTCTCTCAATACCCTGGTTGCGAAACCAGATCTTGTGGACACCATCAAATGGATACAGAAATGTGATGATGAAGTCCTCAAGATTAAGCGCGACCTCAAAAGAGGAAAGCCCTCATTCTTCACGATCGCCGACGATGGCGCCTTGATTTCAAAGGCCGCCTAGTGGTACCATGTTCGAAGAAAAACCTGGATAAGACTAAAAGGGTTATGCAAGAAGCTCATGATACGCCTCTGTCCATCCATCCTGGTAGTACAAAGATGTACCAGGATATTCGTCAAAGATTCTGGTGGTCTAATATGAAGCAGGACATTGCTCGTTATGTTGCTGAGTGTGACGTTTGTCGCCGAATCAAAGCAGAGCATCAAAGGCCTGCTGGAACTCTGCAACCTATCTCTATTCCTGAATGGAAATGGGACCATGTTGAAATGGACTTCGTCACTGGATTTCCCAAATCGCAGAAAGGTAATGATGCTATTCTTGTCGTCATTGACCGGCTTTCCAAAGTTGCCCATTTTCTGGCGGTCAAAGAGACAATCACTGCTAGTCAGCTTGCTACTCTCTACATGGCCAGAATTGTTTCACTTCACGGTATCCCACTGGTTATCAGTTCAGACCGTGGCAGTTTATTCACTTCAAGGTTTTGGGTGAGTTTCCAAGAAGCTATGGGAACTCATCTGTCGTTCAGTACTTCATTTCATCCTCAGTCGCAAGGACAGGTTGAACGTGTCAACCAAGTTCTCGAAGACATGCTTCGAGCTTGTGTAATATCATTCGGCAAGAAATGGGAGGAATCTCTTCCATATGCCGAGTTCTCTTATAATAATAGCTATCAAGCTAGTCTGAAGATGTCCCCCTTCGAAGTGCTATATGGACGAAAGTGTCGAACCCCTCTAAACTGGTCAGAAACGGGGGAACGTCCACTCTTCGGTCCGGATATTATCCAACAGGCCGAAGAACAAGTCCGCATTATTCGCGAGAATCTCAAGACTGCTCAGTCACGTCAGAAAAGTCAGTATGACCGTCATCACCAAGACATGGTCTATCAACCTGGCGAAAAGGCTTATCTTCGAGTTACACCAATGAAGGGTGCTCACCGCTTCGGGATCAAGGGCAAGCTAGCTCCTCGCTATATCGGTCCCTTCACTATTCTCGAAAGGCGTGGAAAGGTGGCATATCAACTGGAGCTTCCGCCGAACCTTTCTCAGGTTCACGATGTGTTCCATGTGTCACAACTCCGCCGTTGCTTCAAGGATCCAATCCGAGCGGTGGATCATGAAGTGCTCGAATTGCAACAGGACCTCTCTTATAAAGAGCATCCGGTCCGCATTCTTGACCAAGCTGAACGCCGCACACGTCAGAAGGCGATCAAATTCCTCAAAGTCCAGTGGTCGAATCACTCTGAAGACGAAGCCACTTGGGAACGCGAGGATCGCCTGCGTGATGAATACCCCGCGTTGTTTCCTTCTACCTCCTAAATCTCGGGACGAGATTTCTTGTAGTGGAGGAGGTTTGTAACGCCCGGATAATTTGGCTATAGTAAAACTCTCCTAATGATGCCGTGACATCTGCGATTACTGTTACTAATCTCGGGATAATTCGAAACCGCGTCAAATTCTAACTTAAATTTAAAGTCGACAATAAAAGTTTTCAAATATTAAAAATAAAATGTTTGGGCTATGTCTATTATTGCATCGGTAATTATGGTGAAGTAAACGCATTTTTATAAAAAGCCTAGATGCTTTTAAATGAATTAAAACAGAAAAGAATAAATAAAAAACAAAAGACAAAAAAAATAGAAGAGAACCCCCCCGGGCTTTGGCCCAGCTGACCACAGGCCCAGCCGGCCACTCCCCCACTCCCTCTTATCCACTCCCCCTGAAAACCCTAGCCCACGCACCACTTCCCCCCCCCCACGTCGCCACTCCCCGCCCCTCCCCCGATTCGATCTGGATCGGGGCCCGTCGCGCCCTGCGTTCGACACCGGCGACACAGCCCCCCCCCCCCGCCCCCCGCCGCCGTCGTTGCCTGTGGCCCACGCCGGGGCCGCCTCTCACCGTAGCCGCTGGACCTCGTCGTCCCCGTCCTCAGCGCCGACGACCGCGCACGGTGCCGCCCTCGCCGGATTCGTCAAGCCCTTCCTCGCCGGCCTGCCTCCGCGACGAACTCCCTCACGCCTCGACGCCCCCACTCCCCTTCAACGCCGGTGAGGACCTCGGTCCTCCTCTCTGCCCTCTACACGCGCCGTCAGTGAGCCCTGCTGGCTCGCGCCCACGGCGGCCTCGCCTCACGCCCGAACCACCTCGCCGCCGTCGAGCCCGTGGCGCTCGACTCCGGCCACCACAGCCTCCGCAGCCACCCCCATTCACTCCGCCGTCGTCTTGCCGTTCGAATGCGACCGGTCCCGCCCATTTTGGTGGCCTGCAGACGAAACCCGCCACTCACCCGAGCCCCGACGTCCGCCTCTCTGCTCGCCGGCGACAGCTCCGGCGACCTCGGGACGAACCACCACCACCACTAGATGTGCGCCTTCGCGCTTGTTCGAACGGGCCCAGGCACGCGCGGATCCGTGCCCTGAGCACAAATTTCGGCGAACTCCGGCGGGTCGGCGCCGTGCTTTTGGTCGCCGGCGGCGAGAGCCGGACCTGCTGACCTGGCACCGCGGGTCCCACCACCTGGGCCACTAACTGGTGGGCCCAGGGCCCCCTGTTGACCTGTTGACTGGGTCAACTGCTGACTGGGCCGCCCCTATCTCACTGACCTATAGGCCCCACTTCAATAAACGAAATAAAATAAAAATGAATTAATAAAATTAATAATTAATTAGTTAATTAATTAGTGAATTAATTAAGTTAATTAATCATGTTTAAATTAACTAATCTGTAATTAACCTAAACAGTGTATGACAGGTGGGTCCCACTGGACCCACTGGTCAGGTTGACCAAGTCAACCCTGTTGACTGCTGATGTCATTAATCTGTTTTTCGAATTAATTTAAATAATTAATTAAATTCCAGAAATTATTAAAATCTTTAGAAAATCATATCTTTTAATCCGTAACTCGGATGAAAATACTTTCTACATGAAAGTTGCTCAGAATAACGAGACGAACCCGGATACGCAGCCCGTTCATCCGCCACGCACCCCTAACATGTCAAACTCGCAACTTTCCCCCTCCGGCTCCTCTGCCCGAAAACACGAAACACCGGGGATATTTTCCCGGATGTTTTCCCCCTTCACCGGTATCACCTACTACCGCGTTAGGGCACCTCTAACGTCGTTACTTGTCATGTCATGCATCACTATGCATATGCTTGCTTATATATTTATTGTTTCCCCCCCTCTTCTCTCGATAGACACCGAGGCCGACGCTGCTGCTACCCAGTATGACTACGGAGTTGACGATCCCTCTCTCTTGCCAGAGCAACCAGGCAAGCCCCCCCTTTGATCACCAGATATCGCCTACTCTCCTCTATACTGCTTGCATTAGAGTAGTGTAGCATGTTACTGTTTCGTTATTCCTATCCTGATGCATAGCCTGTCCTTGCTACTACTGTTGATACCTTTACCTGCAATCCTACTTGCTTAGTATAGGATGCTAGTATTTCCATCTGTGGCCCTACATTCTTGTCCGTCTGCCATGCTATACTATCGGGCCGTGATCACTCGGGAGGTGATCACGGGTTATACTATGTACTTTATACATGATACATGTGGTGATTAAAGACGGGTCGGCTCGTAGGAGCACCCGCGAGTGGATCTTTGAGGCGGAGCGACAGGGCAGGTTCAGACCACCTAGGAGAGAGGTGGGCCTGGCCCTGGTCAGCGTTCGCGGATACTTAACACGCTAACGAGATCTGGGTATTTGATCTGAGTCTGGCCATCTGGTCTATACGCACTAACCATCTACGCGGGAGTAGTTATGGGTATCCCGACGTCGTGGTATCAGCCGAAGCCTTCGTGACGTCAGCGACTGAGCGGCGCGCGCCGGATTGGAACGTAAGCCTGCTCTTGTATTAAGGGGGCTAGTTCTGCTTCCGGCCGCGTTCGCAACGTGCAGGTGTGCTAAGGGCGATGGGCCCAGACCCCTGTGCGCTTAGGTTTAGACCGGCGTGCTGACCTCTCTGTTGTGCCTAGGTGGGGCTGCGACGTGTTGATCTTTCGCGGCCGGGCATGACCCCGAAAAGTGTGTCCGGCCAAATGGGATCAAGCGTGTTGGGGTATGTGGTGCACCCCTGCAGGGAAGTTAATCTATTCGAATAGCCGTGATCTTCGGTAACAGGACGATTTGGAGTTGTACCTTGACCTTATGACAACTAGAACCGGATACTTAATAAAACACACCCTTCCAAGTGCCAGATACAACCGGTGGTCGCTCTCTCACAGGGCGACGAGGGGAGGATCATCGGTTAGGGTTATGCTATGCGATGCTACTTGGAGGACTTCAGTCTACTCTCCTCTACATGCGGCAAGATGGAGGTGGCCAGAAGCGTAGTCTTCGACAGGATTAGCTATCCCCCTCTTATTCTGGCTTTCTGCAGTTCAGTCCACCGATATGGCCCTTTACACATTTACCCATGCATATGTAGTGTAGCTCCTTGCTTGCGAGTACTTTGGATGAGTACTCACGGTTGCTTTCTCCCTCTTTTCCCCTATCCCTTCTACCTGGTTGTCGCAACCAGATGTTGGAGCCCAGGATTCAGACGCCACCGTCGACGACGACCCCTACTACACCGGAGGTGCCTACTACTATGTGATGCCCGATGTCGACGACCAGGAGTAGCTTAGGAGGATCCCAGGCAGGAGGCCTGCGCCTCTTTCGATATGTATCCCAGTTTGTGCTAGCCTTTTTAAGGCAGACTTGTTTAACTTATGTCTGTACTCAGATATTGTTGCTTCCGCTGACTCGTCTATGATCGAGCTCTTGTATTCGAGCCTTCGAGGCCCCTGGCTTGTAATATGATGCTTGTATGACTTATTTTATTTGTAGAGTTGTGTTGTGATATCTTCCCGTGAGTCCCTGATCTTGATCGTACACGTTTGCGTGTATGATTAGTGTACGATTAAATCGGGGGCGTCACAACTATGGCACAAGCCAAAACAGTGGTCTTCCGGTGATTGTTAAGACCAACAAAAGGTATGAATGGCATACCATACCGGTTCATCTTGCACGTGTTATCAAATACAAGCACGTCGCCGAAGTCCTCATAGTCATGACGAGAATGGGAGTCACACCAGAACATCCTATTCATATGTCCTTCCTTATCTACCTTGTACTCGAAAAAGAAGCTAGGATCCCTTTGTTTCCTACTGGCCATGATGCATATGACTGTGGCAGCATCACCTTTTGAAAGCAGCTTCCTCTTCTCCCTGGCACAAAGGTTGTATATTTCACGCCTGGTAAAACCAACACCATCATACCATACATGTTTGCTGATGAAGGAATCCATCATGTCGTGAATTCTAATCCCTGCAGCTCCCATGGACAGTATCTCAGCTCTCTGGTACTATTTGATTTTTCTGTGGGACCAAAGAAAAGGTACCTCGTCCGGTCCTGCCAAGATATGGCTATGCTTGTCCTCAAAACTTTCAACATACCAGACCCCATGCTTTTGGTCAAGCTTCACGGTCAGGTGCGCTTCGTAGTGGCAGTGTGTCTCGGTCTGAGCCTACGGCTGTGTCCTTCCTCGGTTAGCAACCTGCTATCACGTTTTCCTTGTCTGGAACAAACAAACCGCCTATAACGCATATGACGTGATTCAGTTTTGCTATACCTGACCTTATTCTTTCTAATGCTGAAACCATTATCTCTAGCATAGCTGTTGTAGAAATCATACGCAGCCTCGTGAGACGTAAAAGTCATTTGTATTATCTGCATGAACATATCCCTCTTATCATCTGCACTGGCGATATCTTGGACATTCATTTTTCCCTCATCTTCTGTCACCTACACAATCATAACATAGCCATGAAATCAGTTTTCTATGGTATAACATTACTTCCATACAACATTTACTACATAGATACCTCACTCATGATGACCGACGACTGCGACTCCCCAGAATCAGGTGCAGCTAATGATTCGTCATCAAGGCATGTCTCCGTGTCGGATTCACCTTAATAGTTGTACGCATTATGACATTCGGAAATGAGCTGAAAAACATAAAACAAATACACATATGATATTCCAGGATTAATTCAATTTGCATGCCAATAAAAATTTTCACTTCCATACCTGACTAATGTAATCTTCATTCGAGATCTCCGAGTTATTTTCCTCACCATTATCATGCTCATTGTTTTCCTGACCATCATCATGCTCATCCATCTATAAATTTTCAACACAAAAATATAATATTGTCGGATGCCACCAAAAAATTACAACATGATAATGACACTCACATTAAGATCTTCCAATTCGTCCCCATTCTCTGACCTATCTCCACGATCTGAATTTTCATCATCTGACCAATCTTCTATCCAGTCTTTCATCAGTTCTCCAAACTCCATGTCATACATCATATCAGTTAACTCATCGTCCGCCATTTCCTACAACAAATAATATGTATCATCACATGTGCAAACATTATCAATGCTGACATATACAACACCTAGCACACGATCACAGATGTTAAATAAACTACCCCAACCAGAGAGCGCCCCAGCCGAGGGCGTTCAGGTCGTGCACACAACCGACGCCAACGACCTCTGACCACCCATGGATCCTCCTCCCTCTCCACACCGGTCATCGGCGTTAAGGTACATCAACCCTAGTAAGGAAGATGCCCACGGATCCAGTACGTGATCACTTTGGATCGTGAGAAGCAACGCTACCCGTGATAACATATGCCGCCGGATTCCTAGCCACGGCACCAGTCGTGATCACTTTGGATCGTCGAATACCTAGGTAAGCCGTCGCATCAAATAACGAAGCCGTCGTGCACACAACCGACGGCAACCGATGCTAGGTTAACCCTAGACAGAACAAACCCACTTTAGCCCGCGTGATCACTGTGTATATCACGACGAGCAGCACTACCAGAACAAGATCTGCGATGGCCTGGACCGCCGGAAAGCTAGGTTACCCGCCCCGCTAGGTTAACCACTACGACGAAAACAGCGGCAGTTCGTTTGATGTTGCCGCGAGCGAGACAAACATGGGGAAACGGGATGCGGTACCTGCGAGCGCTGGAGGTTCATGACGGTGCCGCGCGCTCTCTCAGACGAGATCGCCACCGCCGATATTCCTACAGAACCTCAACAGAATGATGGAGGAGCCGCGTGAATTATGGAGCTGCGTGATTGATTGAGCTGCGTGATTGATGGATCGACCGTCGACAGGTCGTACCTGGTCGTGGGTCGTGTCATCCTTTTTTTCGGGATGCCACCGTATACATACGTATGGGTTATACAGGGCTTGGATATGGGCTACGGGGTTTGGATATGGGCAGTGGCGGGCCAGAGAAAAAATAGATGGCGGAGGTCAAGAATATCCCTAGGAAATTGAGTTAGGGGGTGCACCGGAGCAAGGCTCATGAACCATATGATCAGATAGACCGCATATACCACAGACAGCAGGGCAAAAGGCAGGGATATGGCCCGTCTCATTCTCATTGCAGGAAACACAAACCTCAGGTAGCACGACCTTGTTGACCAGGCTCTTGTGGTTGGCGTCCCCCAGAGTCGATCGCGCCGCCCCACGCCTGGTTGGAGCCCCCCTATGCTCGCTGCGCCGGTCACCGGCCTGAGCGTCCTTGGCGCAACCTCCCATCGCTCACGGCTGTTCTGGCCATCACCAGAACCAATGTTGTTGGAGTAGTTCTGGCGGCCGTCGTGAAGCAGAACCGCAAGGAAATATGGTGACCATATCTTAAGAACCTAATTTTAACTCATTTTCCCAAGAATGCAGTGTTCCAACGATTCACCATTGTGATCCTTCAAACTGATAGGCTTATTGCTGAGACAAGGCAAAAATTTGTAACTTGACCACAGATGAATATGTGGAACTCTTCGGGCAACACAAGCAAAGTATCAACAACCCAATTAAGTCTGCTAGTTATTACAGAAAGACAAAGACTCTAGAAAGCAAGCTGTTAAAAACAAGAGAAATGGTGATACAGCTGAGCAAACAGCGGTGGGCAGCAGCTATAAAATCAGAAGGGGGGGGGGGGGGGGGGGGGGGGGGGGGGGGGGGCTAATCAACGGTTTTCTAGTGACAACTACAAGTTAAAAGACCATGAACAATAGACACCACTGTGGCGGTCCCAGATAAATTTGAGGGGGCCACCAGTCTCTTACATAATCGGTGCTCTTGCTGATGATTTCATTCGCAAGCAAGCTTGGTGTCGAAGCTGCTCAGGCAGATTGCAAAGGCCTGGAAGGCTGACAGCGGGTATCGGTAGTCCATTGTGAACATGTCCTTGGCAACCTTACCAAATTGCAGTATCACCTTGTCATGCTCAGATGGAGGTGGCGGGGCAGGCTGTGACGGGGTCGGTGCTTCAGCAGTAGACTCTGTTGCGGCAACAAGTTGGAAGTTCTTCACAGATGCAACGGTCACCCTGCCCTTGAAGTTGAGGCACCAGCATTGCAACTGGTCGTGCCATCTTGGTGCCTTGTTGCGGAGAGTCAGTGGCCACTCCTTGCACTCATCATTATCACCCAATGCCTGGCCCCCATTCCTGGAGCCACCTATTGAGATGCCCGAGAATCGGGTGCTGCTGAATCGGATGGAGCGATCCCTAATGGATGACTTCGAGAAGGAGATGCTGCCAAATGACTCATCAAGAGAGTGAGCAACGGCACTGTCCGGCTGGCATAGAACAGTGCCACCAGCCTCAAGGGATGAGGCAGGTATGGAGTTCATAACACAGTTCATCCGCCTAGGGCCCCGAGTCCCCAAGACATTCAGCTCATACGAAACCTGTGCTATACTGTAAGTACTGGATGAGGCCTTCGGTGATACCTTCCTTGAGTAGAACCTACGGCTTGTTTTCCCTGACTGTGAAACATTGGGTATGTTGCATGGATGTTGGGTATCATATATTACAAACTTTGTGCCAAGGAGATTTGACCTAAAGCCCAATGGGGTAGTAAGATATTAATGGCTACAATCAGACGAAAAGGAAAATGATGCGCATGTCAAAAAAAAAGTTTACCTCAATTTTCCAATGTACATGTTGCTTGACCTAGATGTATTATCAGTATTCATAAATATTGTATACTCTGTACAGGTTGGACGGGAGTGTCTTTTCGCCAATAGAAGAAACTTGCCATTTTCAGCGACCACAGCTGCAGAAAGTGTTATGATATGTTAAATAGTGGCTGATGTCAATGAATACTAACAAGTAGGCTACCAAGACTGCAAGAGAAATATAGGATCTTCCACTGAGGGGTTAGTTGAGAACAAGTTAACAACTGGAAGAAGAATGGCAGCACTAGTTACTGGTAGGTGCCCACATATGTTAGCCTCAGGTGCTGGAATATCAGCCAAGATGGTGCATTTGCTGTGGTGCATTCGATCTAGCAAATTCACTTTTACAGAGTTGACTTCAAGACTAGACATGCTTGGCTCCAGATGAACAACAATTCAGGGGGTGGCCACTGATGATCCACTTCGAGCAGATGCATTTGTCAGTCCCAGCCCCATGAAGCTCAAAACTTAAAATGCAAGTTGTGTTAGCGTCTTGACCAAATGCGGACCAAGCAGATGACAGGTTGAGCACTGTCTTTTAGTGACGTTAGTCAACCAACAACAATTGTCATTTCTACTGTACTCTGCAACTTGGGCTATTATATCTTCTTAAAGCAAATTGACTGGATATTTTAAAATAGTGCTATGTAGGAACTATTACTCTAGATTTGTGAGATAAGAGCGACGTATACATCAGCCATGTACAACAAGAAAATAAGGAGCAAACAATGAATGTACATTAAGCATAAATGGCTGGCATGCACTGGAGCACGACTGTTTAACGATGCAACACCAAATACAATGATCAGTATGGTTAATTAAATGCCTGCAATAATTCATGCATAATTATTTATGATGCATGGACTACATCACTCTTTGGTTGTTACAGTAAAAAGCATGGTTGTGATCTTGCATTCTTCACAAGGAAAGTGATGGCTGCGACTGCAGATGAAGGCAAAGGAATTGCATTAAGCACAAGAAAACAAAATACTTGAGAATAGACTTACCGGAGGTAAGACACAGATACAGGTAGTAAGTTTGTGTAGACTTATCCCTTTTAATGAAGCACTGGATGGTTCCATCACGGGGCCCAGGCTGACCAACAAAAAAGCATATCAGTGAATATATGAAGCTTCTACTGTGCTATGTCAAAACCAAATACTCCCTCCATCCCAAAATGCAAGTCCAATTTGTTTTGTTCCTAAGTCAAGCTTTTTTAATTTTGACCAGTTTATAGGAAAAAACAACATGTACAAAACAAAACCACTACCGATAGATACATCATGAAACATATTTTCAGAGTGTATTGATTCGGTATTATATAAATTGATGTGTATTTCTGTAAACTTGGTCCGACCAGAAAACAGTTTGACTTAGGGACAAAACAAATAGGACTTACATTTTGAGATGACGGGAATATATGTTAATTAGAATCTACAATGATCACAGAAATTGAGACTGAAACCAAAAAAGATTAAGAGAACATCATCACCTGCTTCAAGGAGACAGGGAAAGTAATTTTTCCACAAAACTCTGGGTTCTTAACAATCTCTTGACACATCTCTCTCCAGGTTCGACAGACAGCCGCACAAGCGACTACATGTTTCCTGGAAGGCCATGTAGCCTCACTGGCCTCCAACCTCTCAATCACATCGTGAAGCAATTCTGGAGGCAAATTAGCCCAGCAACTGCTCTGTATTACAGGTGCTGGATCATGCAACTCGTGGACGGCACTATGAGATTTCCCTCTGCGATGGCCAAGAAACCTCACCTCAAACCCTCTTCGAGATAAGCTCCCAAAGCCATCCCTTACATCATGCACAATGCTACGAAACGACATCTACTCCAAAAACAAGCACAGTAAACAATTGTGCTGAAACACCAAAAAAAACTACTACTATAGTTGTACAGATAGTATCCCAACTCCCAAAGTACTGTCAACATAAACTGAACATGAAGAGCCTGCAAAAAAATGTTTAGCTGATATTAGCCCATGAAAGTTCTTTTTGGAAAAGAATAGATATTTGTGTTGATTGCCTACATTCCATCACCCCAACAAAACTGCCAAAACATATCTCCAAGAAATACGTTAAAACTGAAGCTTGTTCTGTAATTTCTGAAAAGAATTAGTACAATCTGTGCTTGGAAGAGGGAAGAAAAAATCACCCTTCCCATTTTGGGGCTTACATACTTATATACCAATCCATCCTTAGAGAAATAATAATTGAACAAATTATTTTCGTCCAACTTCTATGCCGTTTCACCATGATGCACCAGCAAGTAAAGGGTACAAATGGTGCAAGGCAACTTCAGTTACGAAGAAAAGAATGCTGGAAAAGACCAAACCAGACTGTCCTGCACCCATCTTAACACAGGGCGTAAGAATCCATTCTTTTTAGGAAATAAACTCCATTTTAATTTGTGTGGCTTTTACCAAAAAAAAAAGAGAGCGGTAACTGATCAATTGAACACTATCTGTTATTTGTCAGTGAGATAAGGATGAAGTAACTCCATTTCTATTTCCAATACAAATTCACAACCATGGTATGTATCGGGGGGTCAACCAAGTCAAGTGCATCAACGACGGAGCAGATCAGCTCCTGGTGAAGGACGAGGAGATTAAGCATAGATGGCGGGAGTACTTTGACAAGCTGTTCAATGGAGAGAATGAGAGCTCTACCATTGATTATACCAGGGCGCGTTTTGTGTGATGAATCTAGGAGTCTGAGGTGAGGTCAGGGATGCTTAAAAAAGGATGAAAGGAGGCAAGGCGATGGCCCCTGATTGTATCCCCCATTGAGGTGTGGAGAGCAACGTTTACGAGTCGAAGAGTCGACGAGTCGTTCCAAGGTTGAGACTCATAGACTAGTCTAGACTAGTGGTAGACTAGTCAACATGGTACTGTAGCACTGAACTTACAGTACATAACTAATAATACCTAGTAGTAGTATGTAGTATTACACTATATAAGTATACAAGTACAGTATACAATTGAAACAAGCAAAGTGGAGTCACTGAGGCAGAGCAGCACCAGCAACTAGCAGCAAGCACAGCAGCACCAGCAGTCTATCTGCGAGCAGAGCAGCATCAACAGCAAGCAGAGCAGCACCAGCAGTCCAGCAGCGAAGCAGAGCAACAGCAGCGGCAAGCCAAGAAGAAAGAGGAGAAAAGAGGGGCAAGGCAGAGCAGCACCAGCAGTCCAGCAGCGAGGCAGAGCAGCACTGAGGCTCACCTGCCTGAAGAGGAGAAGAGCACGAGGGGCCGGCGGCGCGAGGAGGGGCGCGAGACGAAGGCGACGGTGGAGCTTCAGATCCGCGACGTGGGGCCGGCGACGGTGGAGCTTCAGATCAGCGGCGGCGCGAGGAGGGCTCGACGGGCGCGTCCAGGTGAGGAGGGGAAAGAAAGGATTAGGTCTCCCGCGGGATGAGGCATCGTATTTATACTCCCCCAGTTTTTT
Organism: Triticum aestivum; assembly: GCF_018294505.1. Lineage (NCBI taxonomy): Eukaryota > Viridiplantae > Streptophyta > Magnoliopsida > Poales > Poaceae > Triticum > Triticum aestivum. The sequence goes on from NC_057806.1 coordinate 271,800,330, forward strand.
GAGTCGTTCGACTCGAACATGTCGACTAGTCGATGACTGGCTCGACTCATACAAGTAGTCTACACGAGAAACCGAGTCGACAGCCAGTTTGCGACTCATAGACTAGTCGAGCGACTAGTCTAGACTAGTCGTTCGACTCGTAATCGTTGGTGGAGAGGCCTCGGAGACATGGCAATAGTATGGCTAGCAAAGCTTTCCAACCTCATTTTTTGGGCAATAAGATGCCCGAAGAATGGAGCCGGAGTATGTTAGTACCAATCTTAAGAACAAGGGGGGTGTTCAGAGTTGCACTATTTACCGTGGAATTAAGCCGATGAGCCATACAATGAAGCTATGGGAGAGAGTCATCAGTTTGGTTGACTTGGAGAAGGCCTGCGATAAGATTCCACGGAATGTCATGTGGTGGGCCTTGGAGAAACACAAAGCCTCAACAAAGTACATTATCCTCATCAAGGACATGTATGATAATGTTGTGACAAGTGTTCGAACAAGTGATGACGACGCTGATGACTTCCCAATTAAAATAGGACGACACCAAGGGTCAGCTTTGAGACCTTATCTTTTTGCTTTGGTGATGGATGAGGTCACAAGGGATATATAAGGAGATATTCCATGGTGTATGCTCTTCGCGGATGATGTGGTGCTAGTCGATGATAGTCAGACAGGGGTTAATAGAAAGTTACAGCTATGGAGACAAACTTTGGAATCGAAAGATTTTAGGCTTAGTAGAACTAAAACTGAGTACATGAGGTGAGCCATCGAATCAAAGCCGGATGGGCAGGTGATACCTCAGAAGGACACCTTTCGATATTTGGGGTCAATGCTGCAGAAGGATGACGATATCGATGAAGATGTGAGCCATTGAATCAAAGCTAGGTGGATGAAGTGCTGCCGAGCTTCTGGAGTTCTCTGACAAGAGAGTGCCACAAAAACTAGGTTCTATAGGACAGCGATTCAAACCGCAATGTTGTATGGTGCTGAGTGTTGGCCGACTAAAAGGCGACATGTTCAACAGTTAGGTATAGCGAAGATGCGCATGTTGAGATGGATGTGTGGCCACACAAGAAAGGACCGGGTCTGGAATGATGATATACGTGATAGAGCTTGGGTAGCACCGGTTGAAGAGAAGCTTGTCCAACATCGTATGAGATGGTTTGGGCATATACATCGCAGGCCTTCAGAAGCTCCAGTGCATAGCGGACGGTAAAATGTGATGATAATGTCAACAGAGGTCAGAGTAGACCAAACTTGACATGGGAGGGGTCCGTAAAGAGAGGTCGGAAGGACTGGAATATCACCACAGAACTAGCCATGGACAGGGGTGCGTGGAAGTTAGCTATCCACTTGTCAGAACCATGAGTTGGTTTCGAGATCTTATGGGTTTCAGCTCTAGCCTACCCCAACTTGTTTGGGACTAAAGACTTAGAACACAAAACTCTTACACAATGACATTTCAGTTTCCTTGTCACGCCTATGTTAATCACTAAATCATGGACTCAGTTGCCTCCTACCTAATACTCCCTCCGTAAACTAATATAAGAGTGTTTAGATTACTATTTTAGTGATCTAAACACTCTTATATTAATTTACAGAGGGAGTACACAATAAAATCCTTTATGACTTCTAGCAATCTCTACGAATAAAAAAGGAGAGCTCGGTGCATGTAGCTCCCGCTTGCGCAGGGTCCGACCACTTTGGGTCTATTGTACGCAGCCTTTCCCTACATTTCTGTAAGAGGATGTTTCCAGGACTTGAACCCGTGACCTCATGGTCACAAGGCAGCAGCTTTACCACTGCGCCAAGGCTCCCCTTCTAGCAATCTCTACGAATAAAAAGGAAAAAACTTTCAACCATTATTTTCTATCAATATCCTAAGTTCCTTATTTAAAATTTAAAATTTTAATTTATTAATTTAGGATACATGAGAGAGTATTTAACAAAAAACTATCACAATTCATGGAACCATGCCTACAAACTACCACTTTACAAATTTGTGCCGAAAACTACCATTTTCTCACTAATCCTTGACTAAAAACTACCAAGTCTGAAAATAGCCCGATTCGGCTCTTTTAAACGTGTTTCTGACTAGTTGGGCCCACACGTCAGTGTCTATCTTCTTAGGCATTTCAACAAACACCTCGTCTTCGTGCCCCACGGCCGCGAGCTCGCCGGCGAGGTAGTTGCCGGCAAGCCAGAGCACGCGTAGCTCGGTGGCTGGCCCATCCAACCCCCGGCCGACCCACCTCCTCCTTCTCCCCCTCTGTCCGGAGCACAACCTCTAGCTAGGCGGCGGTGCGCCCCTCCATTGCACGCGGCAGCGCTCCTCTGGCCAGAGCGCGGCGATGCACCCCGGAGCACGACGGCGGTGCACCCCTTGGCGCCGGCCGGCAAGGCAAGGAGCAGCAGCAACAGCGGCCGGCAAGGAATAGCAGCAGGCGCGGGAGACAAGGAGCGGCAGGGAGCAGCCGGCGCGGGCGGCAAGGAATAGCAGGAGCAGCAAGCGCGACCATGGCTGAGCTCGAGCCCGGGCGCGGGTGACGAGGAGTAGAAGGGAGCAGCCGGCGCGGGCGGCAAGGAGTAGCAGGAGCAGCAAGCGCAACCATGGCTGAGCTCGAGCCCGGGCGCGGCGGCGGCCATGACTAGCTCCTGCCATTAATCCGTGAAAAGGAGAGAGGCCAACTCAATGGCGAGGCTGCGGCGAGTCTGAGAGAGGCCAGAGGCGAGGCTGCAGCTATGCGCATGGGGGCAGGGTGTTGGACTGCTTCGCCGCGTGCGTGGGAGCCGGCGCTGGCTGCGGCTGCCTGTGCGCGCGCGCTGGCGCCGGAGGAGGAGGTGGCGGAGAGGAAGGCTCTGGTGACCGGGAGCAGCCAGGTGGTGAGGCTCAGCGACCTCGTCGTCCAGGACGCTGGGCTTCCATCTGCTGGCCACCGTCGCGTGCTTCGCCGGGGCGTTGCCATTTAGAAGAGCGTGGAGTGCACATGAGGTGTTTGAGGAAATGCCAGAGAGAGAGAGGGAGGAGGAGGAGGAAGAAGATTGATGCTGACAGGTGGGCCCATCATGTCAGAAAGGTGTTTAGAAGAGGCGAATCGGGCACTTTCCCGACATGGTAGTTTTTAGTCAAAGATTAGTGAAAAAGTGGTAGTTTTCGGCACAAAGTTGTAAAGTGGTAGTTTATAGGCACGGTTCCGTGAATTGTGGTAGTTTTTTGTTAAATACTCTACATGAGAAGTAGTATTTCTTTGATCTTCTACAAGTAGACCTCAAACAAAACTTTACTCCCCCAACTAGGTGGACTAGTCAACAGCCTAATCATAATACTATCAACCTTACAGATATTGTAAGCATATTAGTTGACTAAACATCCAACGTTAATTCCTAAATCACCACAGTGCCATTAAAGATGCATTTTGAACTCGCTGCCGTTCAAAACGCATTTCCAAATATTAGAACGCCAACTATCTTATATTTCTAATTTTATCAGCCTGCAAATTGATGAAATTGTGATAAAATAAATATGTTAGCAAGTCGCAACACATGACACGGGGTAACACTCACGAGCTAGACAAGCATGGAAACAGAACTAAACATTGAATTACACGCGGGAAAATAAGCAAAGGATAAGAGAGAATTACATGTATATCCACACACAACGGTTACTAATTGCATTACCGAATCCCACGAAGGTGTACAATCACCCAGAAAAAAGGCCACCTACTTCCTCCTACCCGGATCCCACGAATTCCAAGCCCAAAATACACCCGCATTATCATCAAATCCACAAATTCAAGCCAGAAAGAAGCCCAAAAACATCTCATTGGACCTAAAATTCCGTTGTTCCCGTCTCCAGCAGACTCAATCCCTTATCAAACAACGCGGAGACTCCAGAATCGCCCAACGCAGTCGATGGAGAGAGAGGCGCAGGATCCGGGAGGCACGCACCTTGAAACCGAAGCCGCGCAGCCGATGCGAGGGGGGGGGGGGGCGGCTAGAGGAGGCCGCCGGGAGCGGATTGCGGAGGCACCATTTGGATCGGAGGAGGGGAATGGAAGGAGGGAAGGAATGGAGGGTAGGCGGAGGAGAAGAAGGAAAGAACAAGTGGTGGTGCCTCGGCGAGTGTAGGGGCACGGGAGGTCACGTGCCCGCGGAAAAGTAGGTATATTCACAATTTCAAGAAAATATAAAACTGGCAAATATTTATTGGGCGTTGCTACGCGTCCGTCGCCTGATATTTACTCCTTCCGTCTTTATTTAGTTTGCATATTAGTTTTGGTCAAAATCAAGTTTTATTAACTTTGACCAAGTATATAAATAAAAATATTAATATTTACAATAATAAATTAGTATCATTAGATTTATTATTCAATGTACTTTCACATCATATAGATTTGTAATAGTAAATGCTTATATTTTTTTATATAAATTTGGTCAAATTTTACGAAGTTTGACTTCAGTCAACTCTAATATGCGGAGTAAATAAAAACAGAGGGAGTACGTATTATCCGCCGTCTCGATGGTCGTTGGATGCCCGAGCTGGTAGCCGTCCGATGTAGTGTTCGCGCCTTGCATGTTCACTCGTTACTTCCCGCAACAAACACTCTGTTGCAGAAACAAGACTGCATGCCCACTCATTACTTCCCGCAACAAACGCTCTGTTACAGAAACAAAACCACATGCCTACTCGTTACTCCCCGCAACAAATGCTCTGTTGCAGAAACAAGACCGCATGCCCACTCGTTACTTCCCGCAACAAACACTCTGTTGCAGAAACAAGACCACATGCCCACTCGTTACTTTCCGCAACAAACGCTCTGCTGCAGAAACAAGACCGCATGCCCACTCGTTACTTCCCGCAACAAATGCTCTGTTGCAGAAACAAGAGAAATAGCAGGGAGCACCACCATCGCCACATCGGCCAGAAAATAGGAGAAGGGATCTCTGAACCATACCTGCTTGAGTCGTCGCCAGCCACCGTCGATTCCAAGCCAGTCATCGACGCCACCGCGTTGGATAAGCCCCGGTCGCCCAACCTCTTGCGCCGCCGCGTCCGCCACCCTCCCAAATCTAGCTGCTCACACTCCCAGCCACGCGAGCCCATACTTCTATGGGATGAAACCCTCCTTCTGTTATCCAGTTGCAGGAAGGGTTGTCCTGAAACAAGAGGTGAGTTGCAGGAAACGAACACGCCTCCAGCGGACACGGGAGTGCTCTCGACCGTCAGATAAAGATCGGACGACCACGAAGCCGGTGGACGGGCGCACGCAATCGGCCAGTAGAAGGTAAGCTTTTCCCATATTTATTCACCATTCCAAAACTCCAAATCCCGCTATGTCAATTTTTTTCATGGTAATATGTGCCTCATTTATATTAGGGAAAAGCTTACCTTCAGCCGGCCGATCGCGTGCGAGCGTCCGCCGCCTTCGTGTTCGTCAGATTGACTCTTGATCAGACGGTCGAGATCAACCTCTCTGTGTCCACGTTTCTGCAACTCATGCTTTGTTTCAGAAAATAGAGTTTGCAACCGCCTGACTAGATCCCATGGCGGGCGGAGACTCGTGCGGCTCGGACGGCGACGCCAGCGAGGATTCCAGCCTAACACCAGATCCGGCGAGGATGGCGAGCGGGCAAGAGGTAGGGACGTCCGGGAGCGGCAAGGGCTCCGCTTGGTGAGGTCCGACGGCTGAGGACCTGCGATGACGATGACGCACGGCGCTCCCACGGCAAGAGTCTGACAGACGGAAAAAAACAGAAGGAACGGATGACAGCGAGGCGACCTGGTCGAAGGTCCGATGCTCGCCGGCGGCGGCGCGAAGGCAAGGACGTGCAGCGTCGATCCTCCATCACCACCATCTGGCGGAGCTTGTGGCCCACTATTGCTGCTACCAGGTGATAAAGAAGACGATTTCTGCTCGCCATTGATGACGGCAAGGCCGCTGTCCACTTCTGGAACATCACTTCTGTTGCAAAAAACAAATGCGCAACAAGACCTTTGTTGTAGGAAAAAATCCGCAACAAGACCGTTGTTGCAAAAAAATCAACAACAAGACCTCTGTTGCAAAAAAATCCCGCAATGGACACGACTACGAGTTGCATGTGCTTTTCTGAAACATAGATCTTGTCGGAAAAAAGAATGCAACAAGTATGTTGTTGCACTTTTTTTACAACATGACCTCTGTTACAAAAGTTTTTGCAACATGACCTTTGTTTCAAAAAATTCTGCAACATTACCTCTGTTGCAATGGGAAGGACGACACTCGGCCACTCGATGGTGTGAGATCTGATGGGTGGGTTAGCGGCGGCGCCGCGCGGGGCTCAGCTCTATCGGGGCCGGGGGCAAGAGTTGTTGCAGGAAATAACAAGTAGGCATGTGGGGCGCGAACACTAGATCGGACGGCTATGAGCTCGGGCATCCAACGACCGTCGAGGTGACGGATAATATCTAAACATCGGCCGGCGGATGGATAATCATACAAATTATAGACAAGCCACGTACACACCGACATGCCGAAAACTGAAAAAACAACATATCGCTAACCTTTGCACAAAGGAATGCCGGCCAAGAAAGAAAATTACAGTCAAGATCAAAAAATTCTTTGGCATGACACCAACTACCGTCACCTGCCTCTGACATCACCAAAGGAGTCATCAAAGGAAAAATTGACGGATCAACTCCTCACCCGAGCTCGACGCGGCTCCATCGCTGATATGCAGCTTTGCGGACTTCCAAGGTGGCTCACCAAATGCGAAGTCATTACTGTTGAACGAATTAGACCGAGACAACACCATGGACACACTACAGGAATCAGGATCTTTGCCGTCAGCCATGGCAGATGGCAAAGGCATGCCTGGCGGACGGCAAAGATCTTTGCCGTCAGCTAGCAGACGGCAAACCGTCCGGCTGAAGAAACCACGGCGAAGAGCTCTTTGCCGTCTGCGGGATGCCGGCAAAGATGTCAAGACCTTTGACATCCGCTGGCAGATGACAAAGGGCCTGGATGGCACATGTGGCAGGTTAGTTCCGTTAGGAAGATAACGGTGTGCTTTGCTGTCTGCCAGCAAACGGCAAAGACCATTTCATATTTGCCGTCCGCCAGCCGACGGCAAGGTTCCTAAATAGGCCATCCCAGGTAGCTCCCACGTGGCATGATATGCCGTCTGCTGGCAGACGGTAAAGGTGCAAAGGGCTTTGCTGTCTGCCAGCAGACGGCAAACTGACCAAATAGGCCATCCAGAGTGTCCCGGTTGCACAGGTAGCTGCCACGTGGCAGCTTTGCCGTCTGCTGGCTGAGGGCAAAGCTCTTTGCTGTCTGCCAGCAGACGGCAAAGAGCATGTACAACCCCTATTTTTTCTTAAATTCATTCAATTTCACAGATATATATATATAACAAATTTCCAACAGCATATATATAACAAGTTTCCAACAACATATATATAGCAAGTTTCCAACCACAAGTTATCCAGCAATATATCCAACAACATATCCAACACAAGTTATCCAACAACATATCCAACAACAAGTTATCCAACACACATCCAACACATATCCAACATCATATCAAACATAAAAGAAGCACACGGAGAAGAGTAGACTCCATGAACGCAAGCCCCTCATCTAAAGCAAATCTGGAAATTGGGAAAGAAGAAAGTTAGAAGAAGAAGAAGAAGACTAGCTAGTAGAAGAAGAAAAGAAGAATAAGAATAAGAAGAAGAAGAAGAACATTTCTTCTCTTTCTTTTTCTCCTCTCCTCTTCTTTATCTTCTTCTTCTTGTAACTAAGCTAGGTAAATAGCTCATTTTGGAGCTTAGTAAGGTTATTTTGTCATTTTGGAGGAAAAAAGCTAAGTCTATGTCATTTTGGAGCTAAACCAAGGTTATCATGCCATTTTTTACCTAAGTATGCTAAGTATGTCATAAACGAACTAAAGAAGCTATGTATAGGTCATTTTTGAGCTAACCTAGGATGTTGGAGGAGAGGAACCGGAACAACGCGGGTCACCGGGCCCTATACGAGCTCCTCGTGGTAAGTTTCTCCTGCATATTAGCCAAATCATGCATGTAATGTTCGTTTCGTTACTAACTAATATGACTGACTCGTGAAAACAAAATGTGCAGTCTGTGTGCGAGAAAAACGGTCAGACCCCTCCGCCGATGCCCCAGATTGGTATAGCGAACACGATGAGTTTCATTAGTTACTAGTATTCACATTTTAGTTGCATCATGCTAACGAGACATTGCAAATGATCTTTGGTACAGCATGCCTCCCGACAAGTATCGACCGATCCTTCTTCGTCTGGCACTAGCGCACACCCGACCGGTCCTTCACCTCCATGATGATGGTAAGTTTTCCCAAGTGACATCATAACCTTACTTGGCTCCAAACTGACATACTTTACCTAGGATAGCTACAAGATGACCTATACTTAGCATTTTTTCCTCTTAAATGACTTAACATGCTTAGTTAGCTCAAAAACAGCCATAACTACCAAGGATAACTCAATAATGATCTATACTTAGCTTACCTAGTTCATTTATGACATAATTAGCTTACTTAGGTAAAAAATGACATAATAACCTTGGTTTAGCTCCAAAATGACCTATACTTAGCTTATTTTCCTCGAAAATGACATAATAACCTTAGTTAGGTCCAAAATGATATATTTTACCTAGGATAGCTATAAAATGACCTATACTTAGCATTTTTCCTCCAAAATGACTTGATATGTGTAGTTAGCTAAAAAATGGCATAACTACCAAGGATAGCTCAATAAGGATCTATACTTAGCTTAGCTAGTTCATTTATGACATAATTAGCTCACTTGGGTAAAAATGGCATAATAACCTAGGTTTAGCTCCAAAATGACATACACTTAGCTTATTTTCCTCGAAAATGACATAATAACCTTACTTAGCTCCAAACCAACATACTTTACCTAGAATAGCTATTAAATGACCTATACTTAGCATTTTTTCCTCCAAAATGACAAAATATGCTTAGTTAGCTCAAAAATGGCATAACTACCTAGGTTAGCTCAAAAAAGACATATACATAGCTTCTTCAGTTCATTTATGACATACTTAGCATACTTGGGTAAAAAATGGCATCATAACCTTGGTTTAGCTCCAAAATGACATAGACTTAGCATATTTTCCTTGAAAATGACAAAATAACCTTACTAAGCTCCAAACTAACCTATTTACCTAGCTTAGCTCTAAAATGACCTACACTTAGCATTTTTTCCTCCAAAATGACAAAATATGCTTAGTTAGCTCAAAAATGGCATAACTACCTAGGTTAGCTCAAAAAAGACCTATACATAGCTTCTTCAGTTCATTTATGACATACTTAGCATACTTAGGTAAAAATGGCATGATAACCTTGGTTTAACTTCAAAATGACATAGACTTAGCTTATTTTCCTCCGAAATGACAAAATAACCTTAGTAAGCTTTGTTGATCACTATGAAGAATCTGAAAGACTCTAAGACCAAGATTATGCCCTCTAGGATGAGGGGAGGTAAGGAATTGCCAACTAGCTCCGCATTTGATTCACCTTCTATTTTAAGTCGACCTGCGACACCACCACGTGCTATTAATCGGATATGTTGCAAGAAATAGGCACTGCTTCTACTATTGATGATACTCATGATGATGCTACTACTTGACTTGATGAAAAATTGTGCCACAAGGAGAATTTCTTGGTGCCGAAATTACTAAATCTCAAAAGTGGAAAAAATGGCTAGCCACAACTTTCTTTTGTTGCGCGCCATTTTCCATCAACGCCAGCATTATTTTTTTAATAGTGCTGGCGTCGACCAAATTAGCACGTTGATAACCCACAAGTATAGGGGATCGATTGTAACTTTTTTCGATAAATAAGAGTGTCGAACCCTGCGGGGAGCTAAAGGTAGGATTTATATTCTCATCAAGTTCTATCGACCATCGATACAACTATATGCACACTAAACGTTCGCTCTACCTAGAACAAGTATTAAACTATTTTGTAGGTGATAGAATAGGTTTGCAAGAATAAAACTAGGAGTAATTTACGAGATAATAATGTTCGCTTTATCACGCCCAGATAATAAAGCTACAGTGAACCTCTGCTAATGATGCCACGTCACCTCAGTTACTGTTGATAAACTCGCGTTGATTCAAAACCGATTCAAATTCAAATACAAAATGAAGTCAAACGGTAAATGTTTTTAAATATTAAAACTTAAATGTTTGGGTTGTGCTAGATAATGCATAGGTAATTATGGTGGAGAAACCACACTTTTATAAAATGTTTAAATACTCTAAAATGAATAAAATAGTAGCAAAGATAGTTATTTAAATGCTTTTAAAATAATAAACAATTTCAAAACTAATTTGTTATAAGTATTAAATTATTGTGGCGGTAGCATAATTTGTAACATCTATTTAGGTGCCACTTTGGTATTTTACTAAAACTAAAATAAAAGGAAACTAAAAGAAAGCATAAAAGAAATAAAATAAGTAGAAAGAAAATAAACCAAAGATTATATAAGAGAGGAAACTCCCCTACCCTCCCAGGGCCTCAGCCGGCAGCCTGCCAGGCCGGCCCAGGCCGCCTCCTACATACCTCCCAGCCGACCAAACCCTAGCCCCGTTACCCCACTCCTCCCCTCGTCTGCCCCCACATCTTGATCCATATCGGGATCGGGGATCGGCCCCACCGCCGTCGTCGCCGGATGCGTCCCTGACCTCCTCCCCGCCGTCCATCACCGAGCCTCGCCGCCCCTGTGCCCCTGCCCCGTCCGTGAGCGCGCTCCTCAATCCCCGTTCCTCCCTCTCTCTGTCGCCCGCACTCGCCACGCCTGTTGCCGCGCGTCCGCCGCCACCCGCCCGTCCCCACGCTCACTGTGCCCTCCCGCCTAGCCACGACAGCCCACGTCGCCGTTGGCCGCCGCACCCCGCAGCCGCATGTGCCGCTCACGGGCTCCTAGCCGAGCCCACGTCGCGTGCTGCTGTCGCCGCTCGCATCTGGCTCGCCAGCGCCCCTTGCCCGCCCTGCTGCGGCGCTCGCCCCGCCCTGCTGCCCCCATCTATGGTTGCCACACGTGCCACCCCCTGCCACGGCCTTGCCTCGTAGCCCCTTCTCCGGTCGTCACCGCACCGCCTTGTCCCTGTTTGCCCTGCGTCGAGCTAGGGCCTCACCGCGCCCTGCTCGCTGGTGCGCCTGTTCAGGCGACACAGCGCCCGGACCGCGCCTGACTAGCCGGGTCCGCTCGTTCACCAGGCGCCCGCTGACCACATGCCCGCTAGGCCCCTGGGCCTATGACGAGTGGGGACCAGCCCCAGAACGAAAAAATACATAAGAAATAAAATAATTAATTAGTAAATGAATTAATTAACTTAGTTAAGTCTACTTAATTAACTTAACTTTAATTAACCAGTTAATTAAGCTAATTAACTAGGTATTTAACCAGACAGAGTAGGACAGGGGCCCCACCCCTTGTTGACCAGTCAAACTTTGACTGGTCAACTAGGACCCCCTGGTCCCACATGTCAGCCAGTGTACCTTTTGTGTACACTGTGCTAGGTACATTTAGCAATTTAACATTTAACTTTCAAATTTAAAAATATATAAAATGATTTAAAACTTTGAAAATTAATATAAAATAATTGGTAACTCCAATGAAAATACTTTGTACATGAAAGTTGCTCAGAAAGACGAGACGAATCTGAGTATGTAGTCCGTTCATCTGCCACACGTCCCTAGCATAGAGAACATGGAATCGTCCCCCTCTGGTTCGCCTGTCTGAAAATGCCAAACACCAAGGATACTTTCTCGAATGATTCCCCCCTTCGCGTCAGGGCACACCTAGCACCGCTTAATGTCATGTGATGCATCGTCATGCATCTGTTTGCATTATATTCATTGTTTCTTCCCCCTCTTCTCTCTGGTAGACTTCGAGACTGACGCCACTGCTGCCCCGATCGACTATGGTGTTGATGACCCCTCCTTGACCGAGCTTCCAGGAAAGAAAACCGCCCTTGATCATCCCGATATCGCCTACTCTTTCCCTCTACTACTTGCATTAGTGTAGTGTTACAGTTTCATCGGCTTGATCCTATACTGCTGCATAGCCCATCCTTGTTGCTATTGTTGTTGATACCTTACCTGCTATCCTAAATGCTTAGTATATGATGCTACATTTCCATCAGTGTCCCTACATACTTGTCCGTCTGCCATGCTATACTATCGGGTCGTGATCACTTAGGTAGGTGATCACGACTATATACTATATAATACTACCTTACTTATGTTACTATACAGATGTGGGGGCTGAAGGGGCAGTTGGTTCCACCCAGTTAGTGGTGGGCCTGGGTTCTCGACAACCCCCGAGTGTTACTTTTTGTCGGAGCAATAGGGCAGGTTGTGACCACCTAGGAGACAGGTGGGCCTGGTCCCTGGCCGGCGTCCGCGGTTATTTCATAATAACACACTTAACTGTCGGGGAACGTAGTAATTTCAAAAAAATATCCTACGCACACACAGGATAATGGTGATGCATAGCAACGAGAGGGGAGAGTGTGTCTACGTACCCTCGTAGACCGAATGCGGAAGCATTAGCACAACGCGGTTGATGTAGTCTTACGTCTTCACGCCCCGACCGATCCAAGTGCCGAACGCACGGCACCTTCGAGTTCTGCACACGTTCAACTCGATGACGTCCCGCGAGCTCCGATCCAGCAAAGCTTCACATGAGAGTTTCATCAGCACGACGGCATGGTGACGGTGATGATGATGCTACCGATGCAGGGCTTCGCCTAAGCACCGCTACAATATGATCGAGGTGGATTATGGTTGAGGGGGCACCGCACACGGCTAAGAGATCAATGATCAATTGTTGTGTCTCCAAGGGGTGCCCCTCCCCATTTATAAAGGAGTGGAGGAGGGGGAGGGCCGGCCCTCTCTATGGCACGCCGTAGGGGAGTCCTACTCCCACCAGGAGTAGGATTCCCCCTTTCCTAGTAGAACTAGGAGCCCTCCCAAGTAGTAGGAGTAGGAGAGAAGGAAAAGGGAAAAGAGAAGAGAAGGAAGGAAGGGGCGACACCCCTCCCCCTAGTCCAATTCGGACTAAGCATTGGGGGGGGGTGCAGCCTATCCTCTCTCTTTCCCCTAAAGCCCAATAAGGCCCATATACTCCCCGACGAATTCCCGTAACTCTCCGGTACTCCGAAAAATACCTGAATCACTCGGAACCTTTCCGATGTCCGAATATAGTCGTCCAATACATCGATCTTTACGTCTCGACCATTTCGAGACTCCTCGTCATGTCCCGGATCTCATCCGGGACTCCGACCTACCTTCGGTACATCAAAACACATAAACTCATAATACAAATCATCACCGAACGTTAAGCGTGCGGACCCTACGAGTTCGAGAACTATGTAGAAATGACCGAGACACGTCTCCGGTCAATAACCAATAGTGGAACCTGGATGCTCATATTGTTAGGGAACGTAGCAGAAATTACGTGTCACCAAGATCTATCTATGGAGTAATCTAGCAACGAGGGGAAGGAGAGTGCATCTACATACCCTCGTAGATCGCTAAGCGGAAGCGTTCAAGTGAACAGGGTTGATGGAGTCGTACTCGTCGTGATCCAAATCACCGATGATCCTAGTGCCGAACGGACGGCACCTCCGTGTTCAACACACGTATAGCCCGGTGACGTCTCCTACGCCTTGATCCAGCAAGGGGAGAAGGAGAGGTTGGGAAGACTCCATCCAGCAGCATCACGACGGCGTGGTGGTGGTGGAGGAGCGTGGTACTCCAGCAGGGCTTCGCCAAGCACCGCAAGAGACGAGGAGGGAGAGGGGTAGGGCTGCGCCAAGAAGGAGAGGAACTCATCTGTTGGCAGCCCCAAGTCCTCAAGTATATATAGGGGAGAGGGAGGGGTGCGCCCCACCTAGGGTTCCACCCTAGGGGCGGCGGCCAGCCCCAATCCCATCTAGGGTGGCGGCCAAGTGGAGGGGAAGAGGGAGGCGCACCAAGCATGGGCCTTAAGGCCCATCTGCCCTTAGGGTTTGCCCCCTCTTCCCCTTAGGCGCATGGGCCTTGGTGGGGAGGCGCCCCAGCCCACTTAGGGGCTGGTCCCTTCCCACTATTGGCCCATGTAGGCCTCCGGGGCTGGTGGCCCCACCTGGTGGACCCCCGGACCCCTCCGGTGGTCCCGGTACACTACCGGTGATGCCCGGAACACTTCCGGTGGCCAAAACCATACTTCCTATATATTAATGTTTACCTCCGGACCATTCCGGAACTCCTCGTGACGTCCGGGATCTCATCCGGGACTCCGAACAACATTCGGTAACCACGTATATCTATTCCCTATAACCCTAGTGTCATCGAACCTTAAGTGTGTAGACCCTACGGGTTCGGGAGTCATGCAGACATGGCCGAGATAACTCTCCGACCAATAACCAACAGCGGGATCTGGATACCCATGTTGGCTCCCACATGTTCCATGATGATCTCATTGGATGAACCACGATGTCGAGGATTCAATCAATCCCGTATACAATTCCCTTTGTCTAGTGGTACGATACTTGCCCGAGATTCGATCATCGGCATCCCGATACCTTGTTCAATCTCGTTACCGGCAAGTCTCTTTACTCGTTCTGTAACACATCATCCCATGATCAACTCCTTGGACACATTGTGCACATTATGATGATGTCCTACCGAGTGGGCCCAAAGATACCTCTCCATTAACACGGAGTGACAAATCCCGGTCTCGATTCGTGCCAACCCAACAGACACTTTCGGAGATACCTGTAGTGTACCTTTATAGCCACCCAGTTACGTTGTGACGTTTGGCACACCCAAAGTATTCCTACGGTATCCGGGAGTTGCACAATCTCATGGTCTAAGGAAATGATACTTGACATTAGAAAAGCTTTAGCATACGAATTACACGATCTTTGTGCTAGGCTTAGGATTGGGTCTTGTCCATCACATCATTCTCCTAATGATGTGATCCCGTTATCAACGACATCCAATGTCCATGGTCAGGAAACCGTAACCATCTATTGATCAACGAGCCAGTCAACTAGAGGCTTACTAGGGACATGGTGTTGTCTATGTATCCACACATGTATCTGAGTTTCCTATCAATACAATTCTAGCATGGATAATAAACGATTATCATGAACAAGGAAATATAATAATAACCAATTTATTATTGCCTCTAGGGCATATTTCCAACAGTCTCCCACTTGCACTAGAGTCAATAATCCAGTTCACATCGATATGTGATTAACACTCAAGGTCACATCCCCATCTGACTAACACCCAAAGAGTTCTGGGTTTGATCATGTTATGCTTGTGAGAGAGGTTTCAGTCAACGGGTCTGCAACATTCAGATCCGTATGTACTTCGCAAATTTCTATGTCATCTTGTAGATGCAATTTACGCTACATTTGGAGCCATTTCAAATAACTGTTCTACTTGGAGCTATTCTAAATTGTTGCTCCATTATACGTATCCGGTATCTCTACTCAGAGCTATCCGGATAGGTGTTAAGCTTGCATCGACGTAACTCTTTACGTCGAACTCTTTATCACCTCCATAACCGAGAAACATATCCTTATTCCTCTAAGGATAATTTAGACTGCTATTTGGTGATCTACTCCTAGATCACCTTTGTACCCTCTTGCCAAATATGTGGCAAGGCACACATCAGGTGTGGTACTCAGCATGGCATACCGTATGGAGCCTATGACAAAAGCATAGGGGATGACCTTCGTCCTTCCTCTTTCTTCTGCCGTGGTCGAGCTTTAAGTCTTAACTTCATACCTTACAACTCAGGCAAGAACTCCTTCTTTGACTGATCCATCTTGAACACCTTCAAGATCATGTCAAGGTATGTGCTCATTTGAAAGTACCATTAAGCGTTTTGATCTATCCATATAGATCTTGATGCTCAATGTTCAAGTAGCTTAATCCAGGCTTTCCATTGAAAAACACTTTCCAAATAACCCTATATGCTTTCCAGAAATTCTACGTCATTTCTGATCAACAATATGTCAACAACATATACTCATCAGAAATTCTATAGTGCTCCCACTCACTTCTTTGGAAATACAAGTTTCTCATAAACTTTGTATACACCCAAAAACTTTGATCATCTCATCAAAGCATACATTCCAACTCCGAGATGCTTACTCCAGTCCTTAGAAGGATTGCTGGAGCTTTGCATACTTGTTATCATCTTTCAGGATTGACAAAACCTTCCGGTTGTATCACATACAACCTTTCCTCAAGAAAATCGTTGAGGAAACAATGTTTTGGCATCCTGTCTGCAAGATTTCATAAATAATGCAGTAATCGCTAATATAATTCCAACAGACTCTTAGCATCGCTACGAGTGAGAAAGTCTCATCGTAGTCAACTCCTTGAACTTGTCGGAAAACATCTTAACGACAAGTCGAGCTTTCTTAATGGTGATACTTAGCATCATTGTCCGTCTTCCTTTTAAAATCCATATGTACCTAACAGCCTTACGACCATCAAGTAGTTCTTCCAAAGTCTACACTTTGTTTTCATATATGGATCCTCTCTCGGATTATATGGCCTCGAGCCATTTTGGAATCCAGGCTCACCATCGCTTCTCCATTGCTCGTAGGTTCATTGTTTTCTAGGAACATGACTTCCAAGACAGGATTACGTACCACTCTGAATTAGTATGCATCCTTGTCATCCCACGAGGTTTGGTAGTGACTTGATCTGAAGTTTCATGATCACTATCATAAGCTTCCACTTCAATTGGTGTAGGTGCCACAGGAACAACTTCCTGTAACCTGCCACACACTAGTTGAAGAGACGGTTCAATAACCTCATCAAGTCTCCACCATCCTCCCACTCAATTCTTTCGAGAGAAACTTTTCCTCGAGAAAGGACCCGATTCTAGAAACAATCCCTTATTGCTTTCGGATCTGAGACAGGAGGTATACCCAACTGTTTTGGGTGTCCTATGAAGATGCATTTATCCGCTTTGGGTTCTAGCTTATCAGCCTGAAACTTTTTCACATAAGTGTTGCAGCCCCAAAATTTTAAGAAATGACAGCTTAGGTTTCTCTAAACCATAGTTCATACGGTGTCATCTCATCGGAATTACGTGGTGCCCTATTTAAAGTGAATGTGGTTGTCTCTAATGCCTAACCCATAAACTATCGTGGTAATTCGATAAGAGACATCATGGTATGCATCATATCCAATAGGGTGCAGTTATGATGTTCGGACACACCATCACACTATGGTGTTCCAGGCTCTATTGGTTGTGAAACAATTTCCACAATGTCTTAATTCTGTGCCAAACTCGTAATTCAGATATTCATCTCTACGATCATATCATAGACATTTTATCCTCTTGTCACGACGATGTTCAACTTCACTCTGAAATTACTTGAACCTTTCAATAATTCAGACTTATGTTTCATCAAGTAAATATACTCAGTATCTACTCAAATCATCTGTGAAGCAAGAACATAACGATATCCACTACATGCCTCAGCACTCATTGGACTACGCACATCAAGATGTATTACTTCCAACAAGTTGCTTTCTTGTTCCATTTTACTGAAAACGAGGCCTTCAATCATCTTGCCTATGTGGTATGATTTTCATGTCTCAAGTGATTCAAAATCAAGTGAGTCCAAACGATCCATCTGTATAGAGTTTCTTCATGCATATCTACCAACAAACATGGTTCGCATGTCTCAATCCTTTCAAAAATGAGTGAGTCCAAAGATCCATGAACATGGAGCTTCTTCATGCGGTTTATACCAATATGACTCAAATTGCAGTGCCACATTTGTGTGGTACTATCATTACTATCTTATACCTTTGGCATGAAAATGTGTATCACTACGATCGGGGTGGTATTATTCAAATAAACAGAGTAACCATTATTCTCCTTAAATGAATAACCGTATCGCGATAGACATAATCCAATCATGTCTATGCTCAACGCAAACACCAAATAACAATTATTTAGGTTTTAATACCAATCTCGATGGTAGAGGGAGCGTACGATATTTGATCAACCTTGGAAATACTTCCAACACATATCGTCATCTCACCTTTTAGCTAGTCTCCGTTTATTCCGTAGCCTTTTGTTTCGAGTTACTAACACTTAGCAACCGAACCGGTATCTAATACCCTGGTGCTACTAGGAGTACTAGTAAAGTACACATTATAATGCATATCCAATATACTTCTGTCGACCTTGCCAGCCTTCTCATCTACCAAGTATCTAGGGTGGTTCTGCTTCAGTGACTGTTCCCCTTATTACAGAAGCACTTAGTCTCGGGCTTGGGTTCAACTTTGGGTTTCTTCACTAGAACAGCAACTGATTTGTTGTTCCATGAAGTATCCCTTTCTTGCCCTTGCCCTTCTTGAAACTAGTCATTTTACTAACCATCAACGATTGATGCTCCCTTTTGATTTCTACTTTTCGCGGTGTCGCGAATAGCTCAAGGATCATATCTATCCCTGATATGTTATAGTTCATCACGAAGCTCTAGTAGCTTGGTGGCAGTGACTTCGGAGAACCATCACTATTTCATCTGGAAGATCAACTCCCACTCGATTCAAGCGATTGTTGTACTCAGACAATCTGAGCACAAGCTCAAGATTGAGCTTTTCTCCCTTATTATGCAGGCTAAGAAAATCGTTGGAGGTCTTATACCTCTTGACGTGGGCACGAGCTTGAAATCCCAATTTCAGTCCTTGGAACATCTCATATGTTCTGCGATGTTTCAAAAACGTCTTTGGTGCCTCAATTCTAAACCATTTAGCATTACGCACTGAACTATCATGTAGTCATCAAAATGTGTATGTCAGATGTTCGCAACATCCACAGACGACGTTCGAGGTTCAGCACACTGAGCGGTGCATTAAGGACATAAGCCTTCTACTGTCTGCATAAATGCTACTATCAACTTTCAACTAATTTTTCTCTAGGGACATATCTAAACAGTAGAACTGAAGCGCGAGCTACGACATAATTTGCGAAGACCTTTTGACTATGTTCAGGATAATTAAGTTCATCTTATGAGCTCCCACTCAGATAGACATCCCTCTAGTCATCTAAGTGATACATGATCCGAATCAACTAGGCCGTGTCCGATCATCATGTGAGACGGACTAGTCATCATCGGTGAACATCTCATGTTGATCGCATCTTCTATACGACTCATGTTCGACCTTTCGGTCCTCCATGTTCCGAGGCCATGTCTGTACATGCTAGGCTCGTCAAGTTAACCTAAGTGTTTCGCATGTGTTCCGAGGCCATGTTTGTACATGCTAGGCTCGTCAACACCCGTTGTATTCGAACGTAAGAATCTATCACACCCGATGATCACGTGGTGCTTCGAAACGACGAACTTTCGCAACGGTGGACAGTTAGGGAGAACACTTCTCTTGAAATTTTAGTGAGGGATCATCTTATTTAAGCTACCGTCGTTCTAAGCAAGTAAGATGTATAAACATGATAAACATCACATGCAATCAAATAGTGACATGATATGGCCAATATCATATTGCTCCTTTTGATCTCCATCTTCGGGGCTCCATGATCATCATCGTCACCGGCATGACACCATGATCTCCATCATTGTGTCTCCATGAAGTTGTCTCGCCAACTTATTACTTCTACTACTATGGCTACTGGTTAGCAATAAAGTAAAGTAATTACATGGCATTGTTCAATGACACGCAGGTCATACAATAAATAAAGACAACTCCTATGGCTCCTGCCGGTTGTCATACTCATCGACATGCAAGTCGTGATTCCTATTACAAGAACATGATCAATCTCATACATCACATATCATTCATCACATTCTTCTTGGCCATATCACATCACATAGCATACCCTGCAAAAACAAGTTAGACGTCCTCTAATTGTTGTTTGCATGTTTTACGTGGCTGCTATGGGTTTCTAGCAAGAACGTTTCTTACATACGCAAAAACCACAACGTGATATGCCAATTGCTATTTACCCTTCATAAGGACCCTTTTCATCGAATCCGATCCGACTAAAGTGGGAGAGACAGACACCCGCTAGCCACCTTATGCAACTAGTGCATGTCAGTCGGTGGAACCAGTCTCATGTAAGAGTACGTGTAAGGTCGGTCCGGGCCGCTTCATCCCACAATGCCGCCGAATCAAGATTGGACTAGTAATGTTAAGCATATTGAACAAAATCAACGCCCACAACTACTTTGTGTTCAACTCGTGCATAGAAACTACGCATAGACCTAGCTCATGATGCCACTGTTGGGGAACATAGTAGAAATTCAAAATTTTCCTACGTGTCACCAAGATCTATCTATGGAGTAATCTAGCAACGAGGGGAAGGAGAGTGCACCTACATACCCTTGTAGATCGCTAAGCGGAAGCGTTCAAGTGAACGGGGTTGATGGAGTCGTACTCGTCGTGATCCAAATCACTGATGATCCTAGTGCCGAACGGACGGCACCTCCGTGTTCAACACACGTACAGCCCCGTGACGTCTCCTACGCCTTTATCTAGCAAGGGGAGAAGGATAGGTTGGGAAGACTCCATCCAGCAGCATCACGACGGCGTGGTGGTGGTGGAGGAGCGTGGTACTCTAGCAGGGCTTCGCCAAGCACCGCAAGAGACGAGGAGGGAGAGGGGTAGGGCTGCGCCAAGAAGGAGAGGAACTCATCTGTTGGCAGCCCCAAGTCCTCAAGTATATATAGGGGAGAGGGAGGGGTGCGCCCCACCTAGGGTTCCACCCTAGGGGTGGCGGCCAGCCCCAATCCCATCTAGGGTGGCGGCCAAGTGGAGGGGGAGAGAGAGGCGCACCAGGCATGGGCCTTAAGGCCCATCTGCCCTTAGGGTTTGCCCCCTCTTCCCCTTAGGCGCATGGGCCTTGGTGGGGAGGCGCCCCAGCCCACTTAGGGGCTGGTCCCTTCCCACTATTGGCTCATGTAGGCCTCCGGGGCTGGTGGCCCCACCTGGTGGACCCCCGGACCCCTCCGGTGGTCCCGGTACACTACCGGTGATGCCCGGAACACTTCCGGTGGCCAAAACCATACTTCCTATATATTAATGTTTACCTCCGGACCATTCCGGAACTCCTCGTGATGTCTGGGATCTCATACGGGACTCCGAACAACATTCGGTAACCACGTATATCTATTCCCTATAACCCTAGCGTCATCGAACCTTAAGTGTGTAGACCCTATGGGTTCGGGAGTCATGCAGACATGGCCGAGATAACTCTCCGGCCAATAACCAATAGCGGGATCTGGATACCCATGTTGGCTCCCACATGTTCCACGATGATCTCATCGGATGGACCACGATGTCGAGGATTCAATCAATCCCGTATACAATTCCCTTTGTCTAGTGGTACGATACTTGCCCGAGATCGATCGTCGGCATCCCGATACCTTGTTCAATCTCGTTACCGACAAGTCTCTTTACTCGTTCCGTAATACATCATCCCGTGATCAACTCCTTGGACACATTGTGCACATTATGATGATGTCCTACCGAGTGGGCCCAGAGATACCTCTCCGTTTACACGGAGTGACAACTCCCAGTCTCGATTCGTGCCAACCCAACAGACACTTTCGGAGATACCTGTAGTGTACCTTTATAGCCACCCAGTTACGTTGTGACGTTTGGCACACCCAAAGTATTCCTACGGTATCCGGGAGTTGCACAATCTCATGGTCTAAGGAAATGATACTTGACATTAGAAAAGCTTTAGCATACGAACTACATGATCTTTGTGCTAGGCTTAGGATTGGGTCTTGTCCATCACATCATTCTCCTAATGATGTGATCCCGTTATCAACGACATCCAATGTCCATGGTCAGGAAACCGTAACCATCTATTGATCGACGAGCCAGTCAACTAGAGGCTTACTAGGGACATGGTGTTGTCTATGTATCCACACATGTATCTTGAGTTTCCTATCAATACAATTCTAGCATGGATAATAAACGATTATCATGAACAAGGAAATATAATAATAACCAATTTATTATTGCCTCTAGGGCATATTTCCAACACATATTGTCTCCTACATATTCTACGAAGATCTTTATCGGTCAAACCGCATAACAACATATGTTGTTCCCTTTGTCATTGGTATGTTACTTGCCCACAATTCGATCATGGTATCTCAATACCTAGTTCAATATCGTTACCGGAAAGTCTCTTTACTCATTCTGTAATACATCATCCTGCAACTAACTCATTAGTTACAATGCTTGCAAGGCTTATAGTGATGTGTATTACCGAGTGGGCCCAGAGATACCTCTTCGACGATCGGAGTGACAAATCCTAATCTCGAAATACTCCAACTCAACAAGTACCTTTGGAGACACCTATAGAGCACCTTTATAATCACCCAGTTACGTTGTGACGTTTGGTAGCACACAAAGTGTTCCTCCAATAAACGGGAGTTGCATAATCTCATAGTCATAGGAACATGTATAAGTCATGAAGAAAGCAATAACAACATACTAAACGATCAAGTGCTAAGCTAACAGAATGGGTCAAGTCAATCACATCATTCTCCTAATGATGTGATCCCGTTAATCAAATGACAACTCATGTCTATGGTTAGGAAACTTAACCATCTTTGATTAACGAGCTAGTCAAGTAGAGGCATACTAGTGACACTATGTTTGTCTATGTATTCATACAGGTATTACGTTTCCGGTTAATACAATTCTATCATGAATAATAAACATTTATCATGAAATAAGGTAATAAATAATAACTTTATTATTGCCTCTAGGGAATATTTCCTTCAGTCTCCCACTTGCACCAGAGTCAATAATCTAGTTCACATCGCCATGTGATTTAACACCAATAGTTCACATCACCATGTGATTAACACCCATAGTTCACATCGTCATGTGACCAACACCCAAAGGGTTTACTAGAGTAAATATTCTAGTTCACATCGCTATGTGATTAACACCCAAAGAGTACTAAGGTGTGATCATGTTTTGCTTGTGAGAGAAGTTTAGTCTATGGGTCTACCACATTCAGATCTGTATGTATTTTGCAAATTTCTATGTCAACAATGCTCTGCACGGAGCTACTCTAGCTAATTGCTCCCACTTTCAAAATGTATCCAGATTGAGACTTAGAGTCATCTGGATCAGTGTTAAAATTTGCATCGACGTAACCCTTTACGACGAACCTTTTGTCACCTCCATAATCGAGAAACATATCCTTATTCCACTAAGGATAATTTTGAGCGTTGTCTAGTGATCTACTCCTATATCACTATTGTACTCCCTTGCTAAACTCAGTGTAGGGTATACAATATATTTGGTACACAACATGACATACTTTATAGAAACTATGGCTGAGGCATAGGGAATGACTTTCAATCTCTTTCTATCTTCTGTCGTGGTCGGGCTTTGAGTCTTACTCAATTTCACACCTTGTAACACAAGTAAGAACTCTTTCTTCGACTGTTCCATTTTGAACTACTTCAAAATCTTGTCAAGGTATGTACTCATTGAAAAAACTTATCAAGCGTCTTGATCTATCTCTATAGATCTTGATGCTCAATATGTAAGTAGCTTCACCGAGGTCTTTATTTGAAAAACTCCTTTCAAATACTCCTTTATGCTTTCCAAAAAATTCTACATTATTTCCAATCAACAATATGTCATTCACATATATTTATCAGATATGCTGTAGTGCTCCCACTCACTTTCTTGTAAATACAGGCTTCACCACAAGTCTATATAAAATTATATGCTTTGATCAACTCATCAAAGCATATATTCCAACTCTGAGATGCTTGCACCAGTCCATAGATGGATCGCTGGAGCTTGCACATTTTGTTAGCACCTTTAGGATCGACAAAACCTTCTGGTTGCATCATATACAACTCTTCTTTAAGAAATCCATTAAGGAATGTAGTTTTGACATCCATTTGCCAGATTTCATAAAATGTGGCAATTTGCTAACATGATTCGGACAGACTTAAAACATCGCTACGAGTGAGAAAATCTCATCATAGTCAACACCTTGAACTTTGTCAAAACCTTTTTCGACAAGTCTAGCTTTGTAGATAGTAACACTACTATCAGCGTCCGTCTTCCTCTTGAAGATCCATTTATTTTCTATGGCTTGCCGATCATCGGGCAAGTCAACCAAAGTCCACACTTTGTTCTCATACATGGATCCCATCTCAGATTTCATGGCCTCAAGCCATTTCGCGGAATCTGGGCTCATCATCGCTTCCTCATAGTTTGTAGGTTCGTCATGGTTGAGGGAGTCCTGGATTAGGGGGTCTCCGGACGGCCGGACTATATCCTTTGGCCGGACTGTTAGACTATGAAGATACAAGATTGAAGACTTCGTCCCGTGTCTGGATGGGACTCTCCTTGGTGTGGAAGGCAAGCTTGGAAATACGGATATGTAGATCTCCTCCCTTGTAACCAACTCTGTGTAACCCTAGCCCCCTCCGGTGTCTATATAAACCAGAGGGTTTAGTCCATAGGACAACATACAATCATACCATAGGCTAGCTTCTACACTACAAAAAAGAACTTCCATGATGATACGTGTTTGTCACAATAGGTCGCATTTTTTGTCATGCATGTACATCCATGACGATTTTATGACAGAATCAAGATAGTCATACCTGTGCTGTCGTAGAAGTGTTCCATGACATTACCAAAATTATCATCACAGAAGTGTCCACTTCCATGACGATAAATCGCGCGTCACAGAAGTGCTTTCGTCAAGGGTGACCGACACGTGCCATCCACCGTAACGGAACACCGTTAAGCTATTGGGTCGGGTTTTGGATCCGATAACCCGTTAACAGCCCCGACCAATGGGGATTTTCCATGTGTAAAATCATCATTGGGTGGAGGAAACACGTGTCGGCTCATCGTTGGGACAGATGTCATCCACTCATTGGACGGAAGGCGCCTATGATACATCGACATGTGGCACGGCCTAGCAGAGGCCCATTCCTATGAAAAGGCCGGCCCGTTTGACTTGGTCAAAAGGTGGCGGGCCGGCCCATGGAAAGCCTGTTAACGGCCTGTTCGCATATAGCCCATTTACAGCCCGCTAACCCAAGGCCCGTTACGCCCTATCCGAATTAGGCCCAGTAGCGTCATCTGGGCCATCCAATACGATTCCAGGCCGTTTTCACTTCTGGCACATGTATGGCCCATGACGTCTTTTGGCCCATATGAGGCCCTATGTAACTCTTGGCCTATTAACAGCCCGTGGTGAAACTGGCCCGTAATGAATAGTGTATCACTTTACACCCATTAACGGCCCGTGGTGAAACTGGCCCGTAATGAACAGTGTATCACTTTATACCCATTAACGGCCCATTATTCCGTTGGGCCATTTCCAGCCCATGTTATCTGTTGGCCTTCTCAGAGCCCATTTATTCTTGGGCTCATTTCCAGCATTCGTTTACTTACGGCCCGTTACTGTCATTTTCTGCTTGCGGGCCAAATTCAGCCCGTGGTTACAGTCGGCCCGTTTGTGGTCTGTTAATACATTGGGTCATTTTCATAGCATCATCAAATATGACCTATTAACGATGGCCCGTTATGGTCGGCCCATGAACGGACGATTCCAACTCTAGCCCGTTTACGGCCATAATGCGGTCTGTTTGGCCAATCGATCATATGGCCCGTATAAGGCCCATTGATGATACGGCCCGCAGAAGGCCCATTGTTTCTACGGCCTGTAGAAGGCCCATTGTTTCTACGGCCCGTAGAAGGCCCACTGTTTCTACGGCCAGTAGGAGGTCCAGTGTCACTACAGTAAATATTAGCCCATGGTTATTGTGGCCTAGTTTTAAAAAACAGGTTATTGCAGCCACTAGCTAACTGCGGAAAAGAACTGCAATGACTACTAGCAAACAAATAAACAAGACAACAAGGAAATAAATAAGCAAGCAACTAACGCTAGGCTATCACGGCTATTACACATATTACATCCACTGGCATCAAAGTTCGCCACCAGTGCAAATATAGGGAACAAAGAACGTAGTAATTTTAAAAAATTTCCTACGCACACGCAAGATCATGGTGATGCATAGCAACGAGAGGGGAGAGTGTTGTCTACGTACCCTCGTAGACCGGAAGCGGAAGCATTAGCACAACGCGGTTGATGTAGTCGTACGTCTTCACGGCCCGACCAATCAAGCACCAAAACTACGGCACCTCCGAGTTCTATCACACGTTCAGCTCGATGACGATCCCCGGAATCCGATCCAGCAGAATGTCGGGGAAGAGTTCCGTCAGCACAACGGCGTGGCGACGATCTTGATGTTCTACCGTCGCAGGGCTTCGCCTAAGCACCGCTACAATATTATCGAGGATTATGGTGGAGGAGGGCACCGCACACGGCTAATAGATCTCAAGGATCAATTGTTGTGTCTATGGAGTGCCCCCTGCCCCCGTATATAAAGGAGTGGAGGAGGGGCCGGCCAAGGAGGGTGGCGCGCCCTAGGGGGGAGTCCAACTCCCACCGGGAGTAGGACTCCCCTTTTTCCTGTTAGGAGTGGGAGAGGGAAGGAAGAGGAAGGAGGGAGGAAGGAAAGGGGGGCCGGGCCCCCTCCCAATTCGGATTGGGCTTGGGGGGGGCCCTCCCTTGCTCCTTTCCCCTCCTTTCCACTAAGGCCCAATAAGGCCCATATACCTCCCGGGGGGTCGATAACCTCCCGGTGATCCGGTATTGTCCCAATCTCACCCGGAACCTTTCCGGTGTCCAAATATAGTTGTCCAATATATCGATCTTTATGTCTCGACCATTTCGAGATTCCTCGTCAAGTCTGTGATCACATCCGAGACTCCGAACAACCTTCGGTACATCAAAATATATAAACTCATAAGGAAACTGTCATCGTAACGTTAAGCGTGTGGACCCTACGGGTTCGAGAACAATGTAGACATGACCGAGACACGTCTCCAGTCAATAACCAATAGCGGAACCTGGATGCTCATATTTGCTCCTACATATTCTACGAAGATCTTTATCGATCAGACCGTATAAGAACATACGTTTGTTCCCTTTGTCATCGATATGTTACTTGCCCGAGATTCGATCATCGATATCTCAATACCTAGTTCAATCTCGTTACCGGCAAGTCTCTTTACTCGTTCTGTAATACATCATCTTGCAACTAACTTATTAGTTGCATTGCTTGCAAGGCTTAAGTGATGTGCATTACCGAGAGGGCCCAAAGATACCTCTCCGACAATCGGAGTGACAAATCCTAATCTCGAAATACGCCAACCCAACATGTACCTTTGGATAATCACCCAGTTACGTTGTGACGTTTGGTAGCACACAAAGTGTTCCTCCGGTAAACGGGAGTTGCATAATCTCATAGTCATAGGAACATGTATAAGTCATGAAGAAAGCAATAGCAACATACTAAATGATCGGGTGCTAAGCTAATGGAATGGGTCATGTCAATCACATCATTCTCCTAATGATGTGATCACGTTAATCAAATGACAACTCATGTCTATGGTTAGGAAACATAACCATCTTCGATTAACGAGCTAGTCAAGTAGAGGCATACTAGTGACACTTTGTTTGTCTATGTATTCACACAAGTATTACGTTGCCGGTTAATACAATTGTAGCATGAATAATAAACATTTATCATGATATAAGGAAATAAATAATAACTTTATTATTGCCTCTAGGGCATATTTCCTTCAGTCTCCCACTTGCACTAGAGTCAATAATCTAGATTACATAGTAATGATTCTAACACCCATGGAGCCTTGGTGCTGGTCATGTTATGCTCGTGGAAGAGGCTTAGTCAATGGGTCTGCTACATTCAGATCCGTATGTATCTTGCAAATCTCTATGTCTCCCACCTGGACTAGATCCCGGATGGAATTGAAGCGTCTCTTGATGTGCTTGGTTCTCTTGTGAAATCTGGATTCCTTTGCCAAGGCAATTGCACCAGTATTGTCACAAAAGATTTTCATTGGACCCGATGCACTAGGTATGACACCTAGATCGGATATGAACTCCTTCATCCAGACTCCTTCGTTTGCTGCTTCCGAAGCATCTATGTACTCCGCTTCGCATGTAGATCCCGCCATGACGCTTTGTTTAGAACTGCACCAACTGACAGCTCCACTGTTTAATGTAAATACGTATCCGGTTTGCGATTTAGAATCGTCCGGATCAGTGTCAAAGCTTGCATCAACGTAACCATTTATGATGAGCTCTTTGTCACCTCCATATACGAGAAACATATCCTTAGTCCTTTTCAGGTATTTCAGGATGTTCTTAACCGCTGTCCAGTGATCCACTCCTGGATTACTTTGGTACCTCCCTTCTAGACTTATAGCAAGGCACACATCAGGTCTGGTACACAACATTGCATACATGATAGAGCCTACGGCTGAAGCATAGGGAACATCTTTCATTTTCTCTCTATCTTCTGCAGTGGTCGGACATTGAGTCTTACTCAACTTCACACCTTGTAACACAGGCAAGAATCCTTTCTTTGCTTGATCCATTTTGAACTTCTTCAAAACTTTGTCAAGGTATGTGCTTTGTGAAAGTCCAATTAAGCGTCTTGATCTATCTCTATAGATCTTAATGCCCAATATGTAAGCAGCTTCACCGAGGTCTTTCATTGAAAAACTCTTATTCAAGTATCCCTTTATGCTATCCAGAAATTCTATATCATTTCCGATTAGCAATATGTCATCCACATATAATATCAGAAATGCTACAGAGCTCCCACTCACTTTCTTGTAAATACAGGCTTCTCCAAAAGTCTGTATAAAACCAAATGCTTTGATCACACTATCAAAGCGTTTATTCCAACTCCGAGATGCTTGCACCAGTCCATAAATGGATCGCTGGAGCTTGCACACTTTGTTAGCTCCCTTTGGATCAACAAAACCTTCCGGCTGCATCATATACAACTCTTCTTCCAGAAATCCATTCAGGAATGCAGTTTTGACATCCATCTGCCAAATTTCATAATCATAAAATGCGGCAATTGCTAACATGATTCGGACAGACTTAAGCATCACTACGGGTGAGAAGGTCTCATCGTAGTCAATCCCTTGAACTTGTCGAAAACCTTTTGCGACAAGTCGAGCTTTGTAGACAGTAACATTACCGTCAGCGTCAGTCTTCTTCTTGAAGATCCATTTATTCTCAATTGCTTGCCGATCATTGGGCAAGTCAACCAAAGTCCACACTTTGTTCTCATACATGGATCCCATCTCAGATTTCACGGCTTCAAGCCATTTTGCGGAATCTGGGCTCACCATCGCTTCTTCATAGTTCGTAGGTTCATCATGATCTAGTAGCATGACTTCCTGTAAGTGCATCTAGTGCCACCCCTAGTTGGTTTTGGAGTATTGACGACAAACCTAGTTGAGGGACTAATGTGTTTGTGAGAATTGCAGGATAACACAGGTAGAAGTCCCTCATTGATTCGGTTTTCCTACCAGAGATGACCCCTAAAAATGTATGAAGACATTGAAGTCAGAGGTGGTATGTGAAGACATTCACATTGAAGACTATGATAAGAGAAGACATCACGCGAAGACTATGGAGCGCGAAGACTTAGCAGTTTCGTCGTTATGTGTTTTCTTTGTTGAGTCATAGGAACCACCGTACTATTAAGTGGGGTCCAAGAGAACCAGTCAGAATGACTGAAGTGATGCTTAACCAAAATCCTATGTCTTCGAGTGAAGACTACGAGAGCAAATCTTGTCCAGAGTTGGATAAGTCGGCTTTGCTTGTAGTCCAAGTAAAGTTGCCGTGTGTGTTTGAAATCTGACCGTTGGAACACGTGTCAGTTCCTTAGTGACCAAGGGTCATTTCGGACAAACCAGGTCGGGTTGCCCAGTGGCTATAAATAGCCCCCCCTACAACCATAAACGATTGGCTGCTCAGAGTTAGAGTACGGCTTTTGTCATTTGAGAGCAACCCACCTCGAAGCCTTTGAGAGAGAATTCCTTGCGAGGATAAAGCCCTAAACACCCAGAGCCAAAGAGTGTTAGGCATCACTTAAGTCTTCCTGTCTGTGTGATCTGAAGACTTATTACACTTGAGGACTGTGAATCCTCCAGCCGGTTAGGCGTCGCGTTCTGAGCATCCAAGAGTTATTGTGGATCGCCGGTGAACGAAGTCTGTGAAGGTTTGGAAGTCTACCTTGAAGACTTACCAGAGTGATTGGGCAAGGACTAGGTGTCCTTAGCTCAAGGGGAATAAGGTGAAGACAAGGTCTTCTGAGTTGAATCTCAGCCTCCCTAACCAGACGTACGGTTGTCACAGCAACTGGAACTAGTCCAACAAATCATTGTCTTCAACGAGTCACTGGTTTCATCCTTCCCTTCCCTTTACTTATTGTTGGTCCTTATGAAGTCATTGTATGATTGCATTATCTTTCGTCATCACTGAGTGACTACTTGTTCTGATTGGCTTCACAATATCTTCCTACCTGATCTTTACTGCCTAGCTGCCATTAGTCATTGTGCTTTCACTTCATTGAATACTTGACTATGGTTTGCCTAGTGTAGTCTACCTTCCGCTGCATGGTAATAGGTTTATTTCTATCGTTTGTCTTCGAAACTTCCATGTTTTGAAGACTTTCATAAAAATCGCCTATTCACCCCCTCTCTAGTCGATCACTAGCACTTTCAATTGGTATCAGAGAAGTGCGGGCCAAAAATTACAACGTTGGTGAATTAGTTCTACGCCTGCCGGACAAGAAAAAGGACAAGCTGAAGCCCAAGTGGGAAGGTCCCTTCATAATCGACCAAGTCCTGACTGGTGGAGCATACCGCCTGCGAGATGCGTCGGATAACCGACTCGAGCCGAACCCATGGAACGCAGCCCGTCTCCAAAGATTCTATGCCTAGCGCCGGACTCTGTGGTTGTCTCCTTCCTCTGTCCATTTTTTACATTTTCTGTCTTACATTTCTCCGCTTCCCCTCTTTTCTTTTATAGCCCTTAAAGGCTCCTCAAGTGACGTGCTACTCGCGCTCATTAAACCTGGGGGCTTCTTTAACAGAAGCTTATTTACACGGGCTTCACGCCCACCACATGTGTCAAACTTCCGCATGTACCTTTTCTTCACCATTATATGCATCGATATGACTTAAGTTTTGGCCAAGCTGGGTTGCCTGGCTCCTGTGCTTACCCCTACGTTCCCGATTGTTCGGCTAGGTGGTAAAGGAAGCACCTCTGCGATTGTTACTGCCGGATCAGCCGGATGTGTACCTCAGACTGGGTGAAGCCGAAAGCTAGCGTTCTTAAGGGAATATTCGGTCGGTGAACTAAAAGATGACCTTTTTTACTCATTTATATATGCCCCTAGATGATTTTCCTGCGTTTGCAGTCCGGACATGCACTTTAGGGCATGCCTCCCAGAGAAAGGAACCCCTAACGGAACTATTCTCTCTGGAAGATGTTTCTTACTAACCATGTAATATAACATAACTAGTTGGGCACTTGTTTGATAAAGCACTAATGAACCCTATGCCTGGTCTCCATGCATACCCCGGTTCTTACATAACCGGTAGGGTATTCGGACACACTCCGGACCGTCAGGTCCTGAGGTTGAAGCGAAAAGGTCGGCAACAACAAATGATCTACAATCCGGCTAGAAGGCATTACACATGTCAATTAAAAATTACATAGTCACTCTGACTGATTGTATTCCTCTTCAATACCATCTAACAGGCTATCTAACTTACAGTCCTGCTGGGAATACTTTGCGGCCAATTCTACTTGGCCGTACACTAAGCTTACAGGAATCTCCTTCCCGTCAGGCCCCACAGGTCTGACCTCGGCCATGTGGTTTGGGTCAGACTTCATGTACCGCGTCTTCACCATGGCCCAGGCCTCCCTAGCGCCTTGTCGGCAGGCCGATATCTTCCACAACCAGAAGCGCCGCCAAGCTCCCTTAAGCTTCTCCGAAAGCTCTCCAAGGCCCTCGGGCATAGAGTGGGAAGGCCATAAGGCTTGGGCAATGCCTCGCATCGCCTGCCGAACTCGCTCGTGCAGTTGCGAGAGCTCGGGAAGAAGGTCACCCGTAGAACCGGGCATCTCCTCTGCAGGATGACCCGTTAGCATACCTACAGATATTACTCTGTTCGTCGACTTCCTCGCCGAACTTTTTTCTTTCAAAGATTCGCTTAAGCACTTACTAAATATGCCGCGTCGAAGCCGCTGATTCTCCTTAGTGGAGTCCGACAGCTGGCCACGAACATCTTTAAGTTCAACGTCCAGCTTGGTGTTGGCATCCTGAAGATCATTCTTCTCCCGCCTCACCCTTGTCAGCATACTCTCACCGGCCTTTAGCCGGCGTAAGAGTTGTTGCCTCTCCGGATCGAGTCCGGCGCCATCTGCAATATGATTTGTCAGATTTATACCCACGCCGCACTTCGCAAGACACTAATCTTTCGAAGTGTATCTTACCAAAGGGGGTCTCTTTGGGCTCCCCTGCTGCGGCTAGTGCGGCCTCCAGTTGGGCTTTGCACTCTTCCAGCTCCTGGGACAATACGGTATTCTTATCTGTAAGAACCTGCATAACAAATGATCCTTAAATCAGTTACTCTAACTATTTCAAGTCTCGGGGGCTACTGTTATATATATATTTACCAAAATTTTCTTACCTGTATGTCTTTTACATATTGCTCCGTGGCTCTGGTTAAACCATTTTGAGCGGCACGGAGGTACACATCTCCCAAATTGAAGGCATCTAATGCCCCTTGGGAGAAACAAGCGTCGCGAAGAACTGTCCGGCGACGCCTGTGGTTCATGGCACTCTCCACCTCGGAATTGGTGGCAGACAGCCTGTCTGCATCCTCTGTCGGAGGAGCGTCCGATGTGTGCCTTGTGTTCGCTTCCGCTTCCGGGCCAAGCGTTGGAGCCTGGCTGGTGGAGGCGCGATTGGCAACCCCTCCGGATATAGTCCGGCAAGGTCTCTTCGTCCTGAAGATAGCACGAACGTTAATATGCCCTGAAGGAATAACACCAGGGAAAAAGAGGGTGCATTGTACCTTTGCGCCGGCGTCTCAGTCCGGACTACATTCCTTTTTACCCCACGGGGCCCTGCGGCCCCTCGTTGGCTAGCCGCCGCAGGTTCGGCCTCCCGCCTCGGAAACCTCCCCTGCAAAACACAGTCGTTGTCAGGAAAACTGAAATGCATGAGAATGGATTCCTTCTCAAGGGGATGAGACTCCGCTCTCTGTTACCTGGGAGGCCGGGATTAACCCTGGGTAATCGGCCGTAATGGCCACCAAGGCGTTGTCCTTGCTCAATTGATGGAACACTCCATCAATCAGCTCCACAGATATGTCCGGATCCTCTTGAGAGGTCGGGTCGAGGGACCTTCCTGGGTCCTCGGGTTGTGGAGGAGGGTTGTTTATCTCCTTAACAGCTCGGCGCAGTTCCTGCGTTGAAGTCGTTAGACTAAATATTTAACAATGGGAATACAAAACGGATGGCAAGTAAATGCGGCCGCTTACCCAGCTTGGTGGATTATGCATAGAGAATCCACCCTGTGGGTTGACGCGGAGAAATTCCTCCTCTTCTCCCTTATACAAAGTGGACAAGATCTTTAGTAGAGCGGCAGCCGAATCCGGCCCCTTACGGCCGTAGCGGGTGGCGTCGTCCTCCCCGTTGAAGTCCCACATGGGGTGGCTTCTATACTGAAGTGGCTGCACCCCTCGCATAATGCATTCAGCCATAACCCCGATCATGGTCAGTCCAGAATGGGCTAACAATCTTATTCGGCACATCAGGTAAATGATGTCCCTGTCGCTTTCCCTCTGAGGGCTCCGTGGACGCCAGCTCAGGCGCTTCTTTAAGGGAGCACTGTTGAACTCAGGGAGACCGATCCGAACAGGATCCGACAGCGGGACGTCCTCTATATAAAACCATTCTGAAGGCCAGTCTTCGGATGCCTTCTTTGGGGTTCCGGATAGATATCCGGTCCCGACGATGCGCCACACTTCGGCTCCGCCCACTTGATACATTGACACCTTCTTAGAGCGGGGCACCAGGCAGAATAACCTCTTCCACAGCGCGAAATGAGCCTCAACACCCAAGAATAGCTCGCAAAGGGCGACGAAGCCCGCGATATGCAATATAGAGCCGGGCGTGAGATTGTGCAGCTGGAGGCCGTAGAACTCCAGAAGCCCACGGAGAAATGGATGAATTGGAAATCCAAGTCCTCTTATTAGATAAGGGATGAGGCACACCCGCTCTCCTTTGGAGGGATTGGGGGTGCTCTCCACTTGCTCTCCACCATTATAGGTGGCGAGTCCGGCTCGGACCGGGACCATATAGGCCTGAGGGAGAAATCCCTTGGTCTGAAGCGACACTAGCTCGCTGTGCGGGATGGAGCACCTCTCCCAGTCTCCAGGTTTAGGACTGGAAGGGCGAGAGGAGCTGTGACGGCTGGCCATGTTGGAATGGACCTTTGCTGGAGGCGCTCTGATGATTACTCGCGGGGAGGAGAAGGTGTGGTTTGGATCTGAATCCCCATCCCATTAAATAGGCGGCTCGTTTATGTGGCTAGGGGTGTGAATGTAAAAACACCCCGACTTTTCGCATTCGTTTGACACGTGGAAGACGACCATTATTGGGCGTGGAAGCCAAGGTGCGCTACATTACGAAAATCGGATGTTATTCAGCAGGTACACGGAATTTGGAGAAGAACCCGCCTTGCAATGCCAAAGACAATCTGCGCGCCGGACTCGTCGTCATTGAAGCCTGGTTCGGGGGCTACTGAGGGAGTCCTGGATTAGGGGGTGTCCGGGTAGCCGGACTATACCTTCAGCCGGACTCCAGGACTATGAAGATACAAGATTGAAGACTTCGTCCCGTGTCCAGATGGGACTTTCCTTGGCGTGGAAGGCAAGCTTGGCGATGCGGATATTTGGATCTCCTACCATTGTAACCGACTTCGTGTAACCCTAACCCTCTCCGATGTCTATATAAACCGAAGGGTTTTAGTCCGTAGGACAACTTCATCATACAACAATCATACCATAGGCTAGCTTCTAGGGTTTAGCCTCCTTGATCTCGTGGTAGATCTACTCTTGTACTACCCATATCATCAATATTAATCAAGCAGGACGTAGGGTTTTACCTCCATCAAGAGGGCCCGAACCTGGGTAAAATATCGTGTTCCTTGCCTCCTATTACCATCCAGCCTAGACGCACAGTTCGGGACCCCCTACCCGAGATCCGCCGGTTTTGACACCGACACCCTTGTTCTGTGTGATTCGGTTTAACCACCTGGAGTTTTAGCTATGTCGACTGCAGGGATAATTAAAGTCTCCGCTGCATGCCCCGTCTTTGATGGAACTGAATATCCCTACTGGAAGAATAAGATGCGCATGCATCTTGAAGCCATTGATGTCGACCTATGGTATGTCGTCAAGAATGGCGTTCCCAAGGCTGGTGAAGGTGTCACCGCTGCTGATGTCAAGAAGTTCGTTCAACTGGACTCCACTGCCAAGAACATCATCTGTGGTCATCTGACCAAAGGACAGTATGGCCGCGTGAGTGCTTTGGAAACATCTAAGCTAGTCTGGGACTGGCTCTCCAAGGTCAATGAAGGCATCTCAACCCAGAGAGATCAGAGAATCAGTGTCCTTCGCAACCTCTTCAACCGCTTCAAGAGAAATGACAATGAGAATGTCCAGCTCATGTTTGATCGACTCACTGACATCACAAATGAGCTTCAAGCTCTCGGCGCCACTGAGATCACCAAGCATTAAGTCGTCAAGACACTCCTGAGATCACTTGACAGCTCGTTTGACACCCTAGCCCTCATGATTCAAGAACGTCCTGACTTCAAGACACTCGATCCGTCTGACATACTTGAGAGGCTCAACACACATGAGTTTCAGCTTTCTGAGAAAAGAGACATCTATGGTCCTAACTATGGGCGAACTCGTGCCTTGAAGGCAAAAGCTGTCTCCTCATCTGAAGAAGAATCCGACAGCAGTTCTGATGATCCCGAAGACATTGGAAAGGAGCTTGCTATGCTTGTGAAGAAGTTCCAAAAATTCACCAAGAAGAAAGGCTTCAGAAAGTCTTCACGATCAAGCTCAAGGAATGATGAAGCTTCTGCTCATGACTACAAGAAGAGAACATGCCACAAGTGCAAGAAACCTGGGCACTACATCTCTGAGTGTCCGCAGTGGGACAATGAGAACAACAAGAAGAAGAAGAGCAAGGAGTATGACTCTGACGACAAGAAGAAGAAGAAGAAGAAATACTCAAAGTCTTATTCCAAGTCTTCCTCAAAGTCTTCATCACACAAGAAGAGCTCATCTGGCAAGGCACGTGCATTTGTTGGGAAGGAAATGGATTCAGAGGAGGAGTCTGCTTCTGAGGAGGCGGAGGTGGAGTCTGAGGAGGAGTCCGATTCTGGCGTTGCGAGTCTGGCTACAACATACATTTCCAAGTCCATCTTCAACACTGAAGACAATGACTTCATCACCGACACCGATGCAAAGGACAAGGACTACTCCGCTCCTACCTACTGCTTCATGGCACGCGGTGCCAAGGTAAACACATGCACTACTCACTATCAAACATCTAGTGAAGATGACTCTGATTGTGGTTGCAAACCCAGCAACAAAACACTTGCTAAAATTGCAACTGAACAACAGAAAGCTATGGAATATATTCAAAAACTGTTAGACAAAAGCGATGATCTGTTAGACGCTGAAATGACTCGATCTCAGTCTTTAATTGAAGACATAAAAAATCTTCACGTTAAGTATGAGGAACATGAAAGTCGTCATGAAACGCTCTCAACAACTCATGAAAAGCTTTCCTATGATTATCTTCAAAGGAAGCAAGATCTTGAGAAATTGAGAGCGGCTCATGAAGATCTTCAAAAGGAAAATGAGTCACTTCACGCCGAACAGATCAGTTCAGCTCAGGAAGGATTTGAACCACCATGTCTTAAATGCATCGAGCGTGACAACGCTACTTCTGTTGCTGGGTGTTCTACTGCTGCTACTATTGCAATATCTTCAACTGTTGATGTGGTAACTAACCCCTCTGCTAAGGACACCACTGCTATTGCTGATGAGAATGCTAGGTTGAAGACATTGCTTGAAACAGGGATGTACAAAAGTCTCAAAGGGCATCAGACACTATGTGATGTCCTCAAAAGGCAGATCCTGAACCGAAACCCTAGGAAAGAGGGTGTTGGGTTCGAAAGGAAAATGAATGCTGATGGCTCTTACTGGAAACCTGAGCAGTACCCCAAAACCACATGGGTTGCTGCAAAGGAACCTTCAGCGGATCCATCCACCCTATCTGGCTTCACTTGTGATAATCCCATTGTTATTGATGAATCCTTTGATGCAAACTATAAACTGTTTAAGAATCAGAATGGTGAAGTGTTTGCCAGGTATATTGGTAGTAACTGCAGGAATGGGCCGCCTATGAAGAAAGTCTGGGTGCTGAAAAGGTGTTTGGAGAATCTTCCTGTGAATGTCGTCATGACACCACAAGTGAAGAAGACAAACCCCAGACCACAGGCTTCATATGGTCCAAAGGCTTCGTACAGACAGAGGACTCACCTGAGTCGCACTAACGCAAATGTTTTGCAGGGAAACCTTACTCAGGCCTATGAATATGAGCGCGTTTCATCAAACCGCCATGTTCATAAGACCAAAAACTATTCTGCTTATCCTTATGAGTACTATTGTCCACCTGCAAGACTTTTTGCTAGGGCTCCAAAGCCAAAGTTCTCAGATGCTGCACTTAGACTCATTGCTTCGAAGCCACCCTTGAAGATGTGGGTGGCTAAGAAAGCTTAACTCTCTTTTGCAGGGAAAGGTCTCCAGCCAAAAACCAAAATCGTCGGAAGCTATTGTTGGGGACCTTAAACATCTTGTAGGGAGCAAGATCAAATGCCCAAATGGTCTTATTATGTATTTTGTTCTTGAGTCGCTTGCCACTTCCCTATCAGTCCTAACCTCGATCTAAGCTTTCATAATCCACTTGCTCGTCAAATGTTTATGCTTCACAATTCTCTTCGTGAAGCCTACCCCCCTAACTGCACTGTAGGGTACGACACCAGCTGCTTCAGAATGGATTATTGATAGTGGGTGTACTAATCACATGACTGGCAAGCGAAGCCTTCTTATGGACTCAACCTTACGTCCATCTGACAAAAGTCACATCACATTTGCTGACACTGGTGAAAGCAAGGTATTGGGTCTAGGTAGAGTTGCAATCTCAAAGGATCAACACATGGATAAAGTCATGCTTGTTGAATCCCTTGGTCTCAACTTAATGTCTGTCTCCATGCTTTGCAATTTAAACATGATTGTAATGTTTGGAAAATATCGTTGCCTTGTTCTAATGGAATCTGACAAGTCTCTAGTGTTTGAAGGGTATCAGAAAGATGATTTGTACGTGGTAGATTTCTCAGCAGGACCACAACTTGTCATATGTCTTCTAGCAAAAGCTTCTGAATGCTGGCTCTGGCATCGGAGGCTAGGGCATGCTGGTATGAGGAACCTGCACACCCTTGCAAGGAAGAAGCATGTCATAGGCATCGAGGGCGTCAAGTTCAAGAAAGATCACTTATGCGGTGCCTATGAAGCAGGAAAGATGACGAGGGCCAAGCATCCCTTCGAAGACAATCATGACTACTGACTCAACCCTTCGAACTGCTCCACATGGACCTTTTCGGTCCCACTCATTACTCAACTCTTACTACTACTGCTTGTCTCTATGGCTTTGTCATTGTTGATGATTATTCAGATATACTGGGTGCATATAATCCTTTACAAGACTGAAGTGCAGGATGTCTTCAGACGCTTCGCCAATCGAGCAATGAACAACTATGGCGCCAAGATAAAGCACATCAGAAGTGACAATGGCACTGAATTCAAGAACACTGGCCTAGATACATATCTTGATACTTTGGGCATCACACATGAATTCTCAGCTCCGTACACGCCACAGCAGAATGGCATCGTCGAACGCAAGAACAGAACACTTATTGAGATGGCCCGGACGATGCTTGATGAATACAAGACTCCAAGAAAATTCTGGCCTGAAGCCATTGATACTGCATGCCATATCATCAACCGTGTTTATCTTCACAAGCTTCTGAACAAGACATCCTATGAGCTCCTTACTGGCAAGAAGCCAAATGTCAGTTACTTCAGAGTATTTGGTGCCAGGTGCTAGATCAAGGATCCACATCACACTTCAAAATTTGCACCAAAAGCACATGAAGGTTTTATGCTTGGATATGGAAAGGATTCGCACTCCTATAGAGTCTTCAACCTTTTTAACTATAAAGTGGTTGAAACAGTGGATGTGCGGTTCGATGAGACTAACGGCTCACAAAGAGAGCACCTGCCAAACGTGCTAGATGAAGTTCCATCCAGTGAATCAATCAAACTTATGGGAACTGGAGAAATCATACCATCTGAATCTCAGCCTGAAGAGGAACTTATCATCTCCGCACCCGATCAAACTGAAGACAATGCTCAGCCTGAAGACAATCCTTCTAACAATGACAATGATCAGTAGGAGCAAAATCTTCGTCCTGTACATCCTCGTGTTGCAAATGAAGTACAGATTGAGAGAATAATAGATAGCATCAATGCACCAAGTCCACTCACTCGTTCGAGGGCAACACAGCTAGCAAATTTCTGTGGGCACTTCACATTCGTCTCAATATCTGAACCCAAGAAAGTTGAAGAAGCCTTCATGGAACCTGAATGGATTCAAGCTATGCAAGAAGAGCTTCAACAGTTTGAGCTGAATAATGTATGGGAACTGGTTAAGAGTCCTGATCCACGCAAGCACAATATAGTAGGCACCAAATGGATATATCACAACAAGCAAGATGAGCATGGTCAAGTTGTCAGAAACAAAGCTCGTCTCGTTGCTCAAGGGTACACTCAAGTTGAAGGGATTGACTTCGATGAAACATTTGCTCCTGTGGCTAGACTTGAAGCCATACGCATACTGCTGGCCTATGCAAATCATCATAACATTCTTCTGTATCAAATGGATGTGAAGAGCGCTTTTCTCAATGGCAAGATTGAAGAAGAAGTGTATGTTGCACAACCGCCTGGCTTTGAAGATCCAAAACATCCTGACATGGTGTACAAGCTCAACACGGCACTGTATGGCCTCAAACAAGCCCCTCGGGCTTGGTATGACACACTCAAAGACTTCCTGAAGAGCAAAGGCTTCAAACCTGGTTCCCTCGACCCCACTCTCTTCACGAAGACATATGATGGTGAACTGTTTGTGTGCCAAATATATGTGGATGACATTATCTTCGGCTGCACCAATCAGAAATACAGTGAAGAGTTTGGATATATGATGTAAGAGCAATATCAGATGTCCATGATGGGTGAGCTGAAGTTCTTCCTTGGTCTTCAAATACGTCAGTAACGCAACGGAATCTTCATATCTCAAGAGAAGTACCTCAAAGATTGCCTGAAGAAATTTGGGATGCAAGACTGCAAAGGCTTCACGACGCCAATGCCAGCCAAACATCATCTGGGTCCCGACGACAATGGTAAAGAGTTCGATCAAAAGGTATACCGCTCCATGATTGGTTCTTTACTTTATCTATGTGCATCTAGGCCAGATATTATGCTTAGTGTTTGCATGTGTGCTCGATTCCAAGCGGCACCAAAGGAATCGCATCACTTAGCTGTGAAGCGAATTCTTCGATATTTGGCTTACACCCCAACATTAGGATTATGGTATCCAAAGGGCTCAGAGTTTGATCTGGTTGGATTCTCGGATGCTGATTATGCTAGTGACAAGGTGGATCGCAAGTCTACATCAGGCACATGTCATTTTCTGGGACGATCACTTGTATGTTGGTCTTCAAAGAAGCAGAACTGTGTATCTCTCTCCACTGCTGAATTTGAATACATTGCTGCTGGGTCTTGCTGCCTCAGCTTCTATGGATGAAGCAAACACTCAAAGACTATGGCATTCATCTGAAGCAAGTGCCACTCTACCACGACAACGAAAGCGCCATCAAGATTGCCAACAACCCAGTTCAGCACTCGAAGACAAAGCACATTGAAATTCGTCATCACTTTCTCAGAGATCATGTTGTGAAGGAAGATATTGATATCATACACGTCAACACTGAAGAGCAATTGGAAGATATCTTCACCAAGCCCTTGGATGAGAAGAGGTTTTGCAAGTTACGGTGTGAGCTAAATATCTTGGAATCCTCAAATGTCCTATGATCAGGCACACATCCTAACACTTATGCATATTGATGACTTAGATGTGCAACACACGAAGTAAAGTATATATTCAATCAATGAAGACTTACATTCTAAGTGTGAATACATTAATGTGGAATTTGACTTCAGAGCGTCATGATAATTGTGCATCGTGTCTGGGTCTAATACTTCCTATACGGTGGGTAACGCCACCACCAAATTTTTCTGTTTGAAGTGTTTCACTCATGGTATTGCGTTTGGTATGTCTTCACATTTGGTTTGGCTTCAATCTCAACTTGTCTTCATGATTATCTTCACTATGTTGATTTGATTGTCTTTCTC
Source organism: Triticum aestivum (assembly GCF_018294505.1). Lineage (NCBI taxonomy): Eukaryota > Viridiplantae > Streptophyta > Magnoliopsida > Poales > Poaceae > Triticum > Triticum aestivum. The sequence goes on from NC_057806.1 coordinate 271,841,945, forward strand.
ATATATATATACTAGTGTTCTGTCCTCTACAGCATTCACTTATAGCTATGTCTTCTTGTTGAATCTTTTGAACTAAGTGAATGTGATCGGACCCTAACCTCTCTATGCTTTCTATCTCAAACTCTATCTCTCCAAATCATATGCATTCTATTGAAACTGTCGAATATCTTCTCTGCGTCCTTGTCAGCAGAAGATACAGAGACAAACATTAAGTCTGTTTTTAATGCTAAATCCTTTCACCTGAAACCCGGAGAAGTGGGAACGACCACCCGACAATCCAGGCGTGCGTGGGAACGTGGAACAACCTCCGATATGTTGCATGATAGCCACGTGCCCTTCAGATGTGAATCGCCAGGGGCACCTATGTAATAACACTGTGCCGTCCCTGTCCCTATAAATACATGCCTCACCACAGTCATTATCCTTTCTTCCACTCTCGCACAAACCCTAGCGCCACTGCTAGCCCTCGACGATGCCGACGACGAAGCACTTAGCTGCCGCGACCTCACCGACACCGTCTTCACGTCGGCCGCGGACATCGTCTTCTCCGCCGTCACCGTAGGTGTCCTCCGTCGCCAAGTTAGGGCACGGACGATCGAACTGCTCTGCCTCCTCTCCCACTCTGTCTAGCAGTTCTTCGTGTGGTAAATAAAAATTCCTTTTTACGGCCCCTTTGATCCTATAGATTCATCACTTTCTACCACAAGCAGTTTCTGTTCACACAAGTTGGATCTATTTCATATTGCATCTCATAATATGCCTAGTATGTTCACTTATGCTTCACAAAGTAGTTAGATTCCTCACTTGTACTTATTCGTGGATTCGTACAAATCTGGAACCAACTCTCTATCTATGAGTGAATGTCTTCGCACTATGAGGTCAATGTCTTCTAAACTGATTTATCTTCAAAATCTTCTGAGAATGCATATGACCTCTTCCCCTTCCCTCGCACCTTAATGCTGTCACAGGTACATGTCCATGGGAGAATCCCTTGGTTCTCATAGTCTGCATTCATTTGCAGAATTCTTATAGCATCATATAAATTTTGCCGAAGAACTCAGTAGGATAGGGTGCATCATGGGGCAATGGCCACAGAGTTTATGTGATGCTGTAGGAATTCTGCAAATGAATGCAGACTATGAGAACCGAAGGATTCTCCCACGGACATGTACCTGTGACAGCATTAAGGTGCGAGGGAAGGGGAAGAGGTCATATGCATTCTCAGAAGGTTTTGAAGATTAATCAGTTTAGAAGACATTGACCTCATCTTGCGAAGACATTCACTCATAGATAAGAAGTTGGTTCCAGATTTTTACGAACCCACAGATCAGTACAAGTGAGGAATCTAACTACTTTATGAAGCACAAGTGAATATACTAGGCATGTTATGAGATGCAGCGAGAGATCTAACTAGTGTGAAGAGAAACTTCTTCTGGTAGAAAGTGACAGAACCATGAGATCAAAAGAGGCTGTAAAAAGAAGTTTTATTTACCACACTTGGAACTGCTAGACGGAAGTGGGAGATGATGCCGAGCAGTTCAGTCCTCCGTGCCCTAACTTGGCGACGGAAGACACCTACGGCGACGACGGAGAGGACGATGTCCACAGTCGGCGTGAAGACGGTGTCGGAGAGGTTGCGGCAGCGAAGCGCTTCGTCGCCGGCGTCGTCGAGAGCTAGCGGTGGCGCTAGGGTTCGTGCGAGGGTGGAAGAAGGAGATAATGACCGCGGTAAGTGTGAACTTATAGGCGCAGGGGCGGCACTGTGCTATTACTCAGGTGCCCCTGGCGATTCGCATTTGAGTAGTACGTGGCCATCATGCGGTATTTTGGGGGCAGTTCCACATCCCACACATGCCTGGATTGTCGGGCGGTCGTTCCTACTTCTCCGGATTTTATGTGGAGGAATGAGCATTGAAAACGGACTTTATGGTTGTCTCTTTATCTTCTGCTGACAAGGACGCAGTGAAGACATTTGACAGTTTCAATAGAATGCATATGACTTAGAGAGATAGAGTTTGAGATAGAAAGCATAGAGAAGTTTGGGGTCCGATCACATTCACTTAGTTCAAAAGATTCAACACGAAGACATAGCTATAAGTGAATGCTGTAGAGGACAGAACACTAGCATATATATATATATATATAATCAACGTAGTGAAGATAATCATGAAGACATGTTGAGTTCGAAGCCAAATGCAAATGTGAAGACATTGCAAGGTAACGCCATGAGTGAAACACTTCAAAATAGAACGTTTGGTGGTGGCGTTACCCACCGTATAGGAAGTATTAGACCCAGACACGGCGCACAATTATCGTGGCGCTCCGAAGTCAAATTCCACATTAATGTATTCACACTTAGAATGTATGTCTTCATTGATTGAAGATATACTTTACTTTGTGTGTTGCACATCTAAGTCATCAATATGCATAAGTGTTAGGATGTGTGCCTGATCACAGGACATTTGAGGATTCCAGGATATTTAGCTCACACCGTAACTTGCAAAACCTCTTCTCATCCAAGGGCTTGGTGAAGATATCTGCCAATTGCTCTTCAGTGTTGACGTGTATGATATCAATGTCTTCCTTCACAACATGATCTCTAAGAAAGTGATGACGAATTTCAATGTGCTTTGTCTTCGAGTGCTGAACTGGGTTGTTGGCAATCTTGATGGCGCTTTCGTTGTCGCAGTAAAGTGGCACTTGCTTCAGATGAATGCCATAGTCCTTGAGTGTTTGCTTCATCCACAGAAGCTGAGCGCAGCAAGATCCAGCAGCAATGTATTCAGATTCAGCAGTGGAGAGAGATACACAGTTCTGCTTCTTTGAAGACCAACATACAAGTGATCGTCCCAGACAATGACATGTGCCTGATGTAGACTTGCGATCAACTTTGTCACCAGCATAATCAGCATCCGAAAATCCAACCAAATCAAACTCTGAGCCCTTTGGATACCATAATCCTAGAGTTGGGGTGTGAGCCAAATATCGAAGAATTCGCTTCACAGCTAAGTGATGCGTCTCCTTTGGTGCCGCTTGAAATCGAGCACACATGCAAACACTAAGCATGATATCTGGCCTAGATGCACATAAATAAAGCAAAGAACCAATCATGGAGCGGTATAACTTTTGATCGAACTCTTTACCATTGTCGTCAGGACCTAGATGATGTTTGGCTGGCATTGGTGTTGTGAAGCCTTTGCAGTCTTGCATACCGAACTTCTTCAGGCAATCTTTGAGATACTTCTCTTGAGATATGAAGATGCCATTGCGTTGTTGTCGTATTTGAAGACCAAGGAAGAACTTCAGCTCCCCCATCATGGACATCTGATATTGCTCTTGCATCATATATCCAAACTCTTCACTGTACTTCTGATTGGTGCAGCCGAAGATAATGTCATCCACATATATTTGGCACACAAACAGTTCACCATCATATGTCTTCGTGAAAAGAGTGGGATCCAGGGAACCAGGTATGAAGCCTTTGCTCTTCAGGAAGTATTTGAGTGTGTCATACCAGGCCCTAGGGGCTTGTTTGAGGCCATACAGTGCCTTGTTGAGCTTGTATACCATGTCAGGATGTTTTGGATTTTCAAAGCCAGGCGGCTGTGCAACATACACTTCTTCTTCAATCTTGCCATTGAGAAAGGCACTTTTCACATCCATTTGATATAGAAGTATGTTATGATGATTTGCATAGGCCAGCAGTATGCGTATGGCTTCAAGCCTTGCCACAGGAGCAAATGTTTCATCGAAGTCAATGCCTCCACTTGAGTATATCCTTGAGCAACGAGACGAGCTTTGTTTCTGACAACTTGACCATGCTCATCTTGCTTGTTGCGGTATATCCATTTGGTGCCTATTATGTTGTGCTTCCGTGGATCAGGACGCTTAACCAGTTCCCATACATTATTCAGCTCAAACTGTTGAAGCTCTTCTTGCATAGCTTGAATCCATTCAGGTTCCATGAAGGCTTCTTCAACTTTCTTGGGTTCTGATATTGAGACGAATGCGAAGTGCCCACAGAAATTTGCTAGCTGAGTTGCCCTTGAACGAGTGAGTGGACCAGGTGCATTGATGCTGTCAATTATTCTGTCAATCTGCACTTCATTGGCAACACGAGGATGTACAGGGCGAAGACTTTGCTCTTGCTGATCTGTGTTGTTGTTGGGAGGAATGTCTTCAGGCTGAGCATTGTCTTCATGTTGATCAGGTGCTGAGATGATAAGTTCTTCTTCAGGATGAGCTTCAGAAGGTATAATCTCTCCAGTTCCCATAAGCTTGATTGATTCACTAGCTGGAACTTCATCTAGCACATTTGGCAGTTGCTCTCTTTGTGAACCATTTGTCTCATCGAACCGCACATCCACTGTTTCAACCACTTTGTAATGAAAGAGATTGAAGACTCTGTAGGAGTGCGAATCCTTTCCATATCCAAGCATAAAGCCCTCATGTGCTTTTGGTGCAAACTTTGAGGTGTGGTGTGGGTCCTTGATCCAGCACCTTGCGCCAAATACTCTGAAGTAACTGACATTTGGCTTCTTGCCAGTTAGGAGTTCATAAGATGTCTTGTTCAGAAGCTTGTGAAGATAAACACGATTGATTGTATGGCATGCAGTGTCAATGGCTTCAGTCCAGAATTTTCTTGGAGTCTTGTATTCATCTAGCATCGTTCTGGCCATCTCAATGAGTGTTCTGTTCTTGCGTTCGACGACGCCATTCTGCTGTGGCGTGTACGGAGCTGAGAATTCATGTGTGATGCCCAAGGTATCAAGATATGTATCAAGGCCAGTGTTCTTGAATTCAGTGCCATTGTCACTTCTGATGTGCTTTATCTTGGCGCCAAAATTGTTCATAGCTCGATTGGCGAAGCGTCTGAAGACATCCTGCACTTCAGTCTTGTAAAGGATTATGTGCACCCAAGTATATCTAGAGTAATCATCAACAATCACGAAGCCATAGAGGCAAGCAGTAGTAGTAAAATTTGAGTAGTGAGTGGGACCGAAAAGATCCATGTGGAGCAGTTCGAAGGGTTGAGTAGTAGTCATGATTGTCTTCGAAGGATGCTTTGCCCTTGTCATCTTCCCTGCTTCACAGGCACCGCATAAGTGATCTTTCTTGAACTTGACGCCCTCGATGCCTATGACATGCTTCTTCTTCGCAAGGGTGTGGAGGTTCCTCATGCCAGCATGCCCAAGCCTCCGATGCCAAAGCCAGCATTCTGAAGCTTTTGCAAGAAGACATACTGCAAGTTGTGGCCCTGCTGAGAAATCTACCACGTACAGATCATCTTTTCGATACCCTTCAAACACTAGAGACTTGTCAGATTCCATTAGTACTAGGCAACGATATTTTCCAAACATTACGATCATGTTCAAATCGCAAAGCATTGAGACAGACATTAAGTTGAAGCCAAGGGATTCAACAAGCATGACTTTATCCATGTGTTGATCCTTTGAGATTGCAACTCTACCTAGACCCAATACCTTACTTTTACCAGTGTCAGCAAATGTGATGTGGCTCTTGTCGGATGGACGTAAGGTTGAGTCCATAAGAAGGCTTCTTTTGCCAGTCATGTGATTTGTACACCCACTGTCAATAATCCATTCTGAAGACTTTGAAGACGCTGGTGTCGTACCCTACAGTGCAGTTAGGGGGATAGGCTTCACGAAGAGAATTGTGAAGCAAAAACATTTGACGAACCAGTGGGTTATGAAAACTTAGATCCAGATTAGGACTAATAGGGAGAGTAGCATGCGATTCAGGAACGAAGTACATAATGATGCCATTCGGGCATTTTATCTTGCGCCCTACAAGATTTTTAAGGTCCCCAGCAATAGCATCAGAAGATTTTGTTTTTCTGCTGGAGACCTTTCCCTGCAAAAGAGAGTTAAGCTTTCTTAACCACCCACATCTTCAAGGGTGGCTTAGAAGCAATAAGTCTAAGTGCAGCATCTGAGAATTTTGGCTTTGAAGCCTTAGCAAACAGTCTTGCAGGTGGACAATAATACTCATAGGAATAAGCAGAATAATTTTTGGTCATATGAACATGACGGTTCGATGAACCGCTCTCATATTCATATGCCTGAGTATGGTTTCCCTGCAAAACATTTGCGTTAGTGTGACTCAGGTGAGTCCTCTGATTGTATGAAGCCTTTGGACCGTATGAAGCCTTTGGTCTGAGGTTTGTCTTCTTCAAGTGAGGTGTCATGAAGACATTCACAGGAAGATTTTCCAGACACTTTTTCGGAACCCAGATCTTCTTCATAGGCGGTCCATTCCTGCAGTTAGTACCAATGTACCTGGCAAACACTTCACCATTCTGATTCTTAAACAGTTTATAGTTTGCATCAAAGGATTCATCAATAATAATGGGGTTAGCACATGTGAAGCCAGATAAATTGGATGGATCTGCTGAAGTTCCTTTGCAGCAACCCATGTGGTTTTGGGGTACTGCTCAGGTTTCCAGTAAGAGCCATCTGCATTTATTTTCCTTACGAACCCAACACCCTCTTTCCTAGGGTTTCGGTTCAGAATCTGCTTCTTGAGGACATCACATAATGTCTGATGTCCTTTAAGACTTTTGTACATCCCTGTTTCAAGCAATGTCTTCAACCTAGCATTCTCATCAGCAATAGCAGTGGTATCCTCAGCAGAGGGGTTAGTTACCACATCAACAGTTGAAGATATTGCAACAGCAGTAGCAGTGGAACATTCAGCAACAGAAGTAGCATTATCACGCTCAATGCATTTAAGACATGGTGGTTCAAATCCTTCCTGAGCGGGACTGATCTGTTCGGCGCGAAGTGACTCGTTTTCCTTTTGAAGATCTTCATGAGCCGCTCTCAATTTCTCAAGTTCTTGCTTCCTTTGAAGATAATCATAGGAAAGCTTTTCATGAGTTGTTGAGAGAGTATCAAGACGATCTTCAAGTTCCTGATACTTAACGTGAAGATTTTTTATGTCTTCAATTAAGGATTCAGATCGAGTCATTTCAGCACCCAACAGATCATCGCTTCTGTCTAACAGTTTTTGAATATGTTCCATAGCTTTCTGTTGTTCAGTTGCAATTTTAGCAAGTGTTTTGTAGCTGGGTTTTGAATCACAGTCAGAGTCATCATCACTAGATGTTTGATAGCGAGTAGTGCGTGTGTTTACCTTGGCACCGCGTGCCATGAAGCAGTAGGTAGGAGTGGAGTCGTTCTTGTCATTTGCATCGGTGTCGGTGATGAAGTCATTGTCTTCAGTGTTGAAGATGGACTTGGCGACGTATGCTGTAGCCAGACTCGCAATGCCAGAATCAGACTCCTCCTCAGACTCCACCTCTGCCTCCTCAGAAGCGGACTCATCCTCTGAATCCATTTCCTTGCCAACAAACGCACGTGCCTTGCCAGATGAGCTCTTCTTGTGTGATGAAGACTTTGAGGAAGACTTGGAAGAAGACTTTGAGTATTTCTTCTTCTTCTTGTCGTCAGAATCATATTCCTTGCTCTTCTTCTTCCTTCTGTTCTCATTGTCCCACTGTGGACACTCAGAGATGAAGTGTCCAGTTTTCTTGCACTTGTGACATGTTTTCTTCTTGTAGTCATGAGCAGAAGCTTCATCATTCCTTGAGCTTGATCGTGAAGATTTTCTGAAGCCTTTCTTCTTGGTGAATTTTTGGAACTTCTTCACTAGCATTGCAAGTTCCCTTCCAATGTCTTCAGGATCATCAGAACTGCTGTCAGATTCTTCTTCAGATGAGGAAACAGCTTTTGCCTTCAAGGCACGAGTTCGCCCATAGTTTGGACCGTAGATATCTCTTTTCTCAGAAAGCTGAAACTCATGTGTGTTGAGCCTCTCAAGTATGTCAGATGGATCGAGTGTCTTGAAATCAGGACGTTCTTGAATCATCAGGGCTAGGATGTCAAATGAACTATCAAGTTATCTCAGCAGAGTCTTGACGATTTCATGTTTGGTGATCTCAGTGGCGCCGAGGGCTTGAAGCTCATTTGTGATGTCAGTGAGCCGATCAAATGTGTGCTGGACATTCTCATTGTCATTTCGCTTGAAGCGGTTGAAGAGGTTGCGAAGGACACTGATTCTTTGATCTCTCTGGGTTGAGCCGCCTTCATTGACCTTGGAGAGCCAGTCCCAGACCAACTTGGATGTCTTCAAGGCATTCACACGGCCATGCTGTCCTTTTTTCAGATGGCCACAGATGATATTTTTGGCAGTACAGTCCAGTTGAGTGAACTTCTTGACATCAGCAGCAGTGACACCTTCTCCAGCCTTGGGAACGCCGTTCTCGACGACATACCATAGGTCGACGTCAATGGCTTCAAGATGCATGCGCATCTTATTCTTCAGTAGGGATATTCAGTTCCATTGAAGACGGGGCACGCAGCGGAGACTTTGATTATCCCTGCAGTCGACATAGCTAAAACTCCAGGTGGTTAAACCGAATCACACAGAACAATGGAGCACCTAGCTCTGATACCAATTGAAAGTGCGTTATATCGACTAGAGGGGGGGGGTGAATAGGCGATTTTTATGAAAGTCTTCAAAACGTGAGAGTTATGAAGACAAACATCGAAGATTATGCCTTTCACTATGCAGCGGAAGTTAGATTACACTAGGCCAGCCATGGTCATGTATTCAATAGAGTGAAAGCACAATGACAAACAACTGTAGTGTAATAAGGATCAGGTAGGAAGAAGTTATGAAGCCAAACTGATCATACATTCACGTTGTGAAGACAAAAGATAAAGCAAGCATGCAATGGCTTCACAATGAGTAACAGTAAGAAAGGGAAGTGAAGATGAAACCATTGACTCGTTGAAGACAATGATATGTTGGACCAGTTCCAGTTGCTGTGACAACTGTACGTCTGGTTGGAGCGGCTAGGTATTTAAACCTTAGGACACATAGTCCCGGACACCCAGTCCTGAACACACAGTCCAGGACACCAAGTCCTCACCGTATTCTCCTTGAGCTAAGGTCACTTAGTCCTCGCCCAATCACTTTGGTAAGTCTTCAAGGTAGACTCCCAAACCTTCACAAACTTCGTTCACTGGCAATCCACAATGTCTCTTGGATTCTCTGAACGCGACGCCTAACCGTCTGGAGGATTCACAGTCCTCAAGTGTAATAAGTCTTCAGATCACACAGACAAGAAGACTCAAGTGGTGCCCAATTTGCTCTGGCTCTGGGTGGTTAGGGGTTTTCTCCTCACTAGGAATTTTATCTCAAAGGCTTCGAGGTGGGTTGCTCTCAAACGACAAAAGCCGTGCACTGAAATCTGAGCAGCCAACCGTTTATGGTTGTGGGGGTGGGCTATTTATAGCCACTTGGCAACCCGACCTGATTTGTCCGAAATGACCCTGGGTCACTAAGGAACTGACACGTGTCTCAACGGTCAGATTTCAAACTCTCATGGCAACTTTGCTTGGGCTACAAGCAAAGCTGACTTGTCCGGCTCTGGATAAGATTCGCTCTCATTGTCTTCACTCGAAGACATAGGTTTTTGATTTAGGCATCACTTTAGTCATTCTGACTGGTTCTCCTGGACCCCACTTAACAGTATGGTGGTTACTATGACTCAACACAAAAGAAAAAGAACTACGAAAGATCTAAGTCTTCGAGCTCCATAGGCTTCATAACGTGTCTTCTTTTGTCATAGTCTTCAATGTGAATATCTTCATATACCACCTTTGTCTTCATTGTCTTCATACATTTTTATGGGTCATCTCTGGTAGTAAAACCGAATCAATGAGGGACTTCTACCTGTGTTTTCCTGCAATTCTCACAAACACATTAGTCCCTCAACTAGGTTTGTCGTCAATACTCCAAAACCAACTAGGGGTGGCACTAGATGCACTTACAGAAGCTATTGCTCAAGGCTTTTACCCCTGCATGCTTCGTGGACCTCAGCCTGCTAATGCCGACCCATCCTCTCTGTTATGGTCGCGAAGACAATATCTTCAAGCGCAACTATCAGTTTGCACAGAACTCTGCCAAGGAAAACAAGAAGTCATTGGGATTAGACTTCAACCCAGGCCCCTCTGCGCCATGCGAGGATGGCACACGAGAAGCTGAACCCAATCTGGTTGGGCCCTTCTACAACCTAGAAGGTCTCATCACTCATATTATGGTTCAAGGGGCAGTCGTGGATCAACCTGAAGATGATGCTAAATCTGACGAAGCACCTGCACCACCGAAGCCAACGAAGCTGAAGAAGCCTAAAGCTTCAAAGTCTGCCTCAGCTCCAAAAGCTTCACGTGCGAAGCCACTGGCTACCGCACCTCCTGAAGACAGTGTGCAGTCTGAAGATCTATCACGTATCTCCAAGAAGACTGAGATGAGAAAGAGTACTGATCAGGCACTGACTGCTGCTGCTATTCTGCGCAATGACACCATTGATCTGTCCAGCGATGAAGATCTTGCAGATGACGCTCTTGAGCAACTGATCAAGAGCAAGGAAGAAGCAGAGATCTTCAATGATTTGCCTCTCTTTGATGTGGCAATCACCCATAACTTCATTGATGAGTGGTTTGACACGCCCAACCTCAGCTTTGAAGATCCGCAACTTCCAATTGGCCTCGGTGTCGCCTTCACTGGCGCCATTGCTTCTGAGCTAGCTCTAGCTCAGTGCATCGTTGAACTGAAGCAAAAGATCGACTATGAGAAAGCTCAGTTCAAGAAGCACATGGCCAAGCTCAGCGTGCAAGATGTGAAAAACTTCAAGATTATGCTGCACGAGCTTAAGGAAGCCTTTCTCAAGAAGCGTGAAGAAGCTAAAGGTTCTCGTGAGCGCATGAAGAGCCTGGCTGACAAGTGTGTGCAAGCCTACAATGAGGCTGAGAAGCGCAAGGCTCTTGGTCGTCCTGGCATCGACCCAAGAATGGCTGCAAAGACGAAGAAGCCATCAACAGACCAATCTGCACCTTCAAGGCGGGAAGAGCCACGCATAGTCTTTCCAAGCAGCATGACTGGCTCGAAGCCAAAGGTCACTTCCACCGCTTCAGACCTGAAGAAGACAAGGGAAGCCGAGGCTGAAGCCAGAAAGAGGAAAAATCCTGACACTTCTGACATCGCTCCCTCCAAGAAGAAGTGCAGAACCAAGAAAGATCGGGCTGCTCCCACAGAGCCCCTTGTTGTAGAACCCATCTCTGTTGCTCGTCCTGACTCTTCGCATCAAGAACGACGGATGGTAGTTCATGAGCCTGCTTCCCCAGAGGCTCTTGAAGCTGAAGATATTCCAGCAGTTGATCCCACCGCTGCTGAAGACTTTGGTCACCATGACAATGTTGAAGATGATGTAGTTCTTCCTCATATCGAGCACAACTTGGTATCATCGCCTGTTCTCACGAACAGCGAACTCATCAGCATTGGTCGTCCTCTGACGCCAATTGCTCAGGATGCATCATGGGCTGATCACCCACAACAACAAGACACCCCGAGTACTCCCCAACAACAACAAGTCACACCACATGTGCAAGACGAAGAAGACGACTTTGAGGCCCAGCCAACTCCATATCCACAGGCGTCACCAGTGCTACGCAGGCTTCGCAAAGGACCAAGGCCTCAAGTCCCTCTTTCGAGCATTCCAGAAGGAGAAGTGCACCACCAATCTATTGCACATCAAGTGTTTCCAGATGCCACTCCTACTGTGACTGTCTCTGAATCCGAAGCCAAAATGGCTGAAGATATTCCGGCTACATCAGCCGATGAAGAAGAAGCCCCAAGAGTTGCTACACCCCCGTCTCACCAAGATGTTGTTCTCGAGGAGAACGTAACCGACCCTCCAGCTTCTGAAGTGGAGGTTGAGAATCCTGAGGCTGCCACCACTAACACCACTGAAGCCAATGACGTGGTCATGGCTGAAGACACTGTGGAGCCTGCACCTCACACTGTGCCAGAGGCCAATGAAGCCAATGATGCACCTGCAATAGATGTGCAGCCTGACGCCTCTGTTGATGCCACTGCTCCTGTTCCGCCACCAAGGCCACACACTATCGAGCAAGCATTCAACTATGGCCAACTTATCACTGTCAAATGGCATTTTCTGACTCCTCCGCCTGCTGCTGGTCCTCAGTTTGACTATCACGTTGAGCACAGGCCTCAGGTTCATAAGCCAATGCCAAGGTTGCCCAGGTTTCCAGGTACTGCATCTGCACCCGGATCTTTTAATATCAATGGCTTCAAGGCACACAACACCTTCTTTGATAGCGCCAAGAACCCCTACACCAAGGCAAGAATATCTTCTGATCAGTTCTGGAGCTATCAGCAGCGCAGTTATTACTCATGCATTCTGTACAATCATGGTCGCATTTTCCCACATATGCGTCTTGACACTGAAGCCATAACTGGTCTGCCTTGTTTGGAAGAAGCTCTGGATTGCTTCAGAGAGTCTGGATTGTTGCCGTTCGTCACTGACAAGGAGCACTGGAACGAAGAAGTGCTGCTCCAATTCTATGCCACTCTTCATATTCGTGGCTACAACAAAGATCCGAAGACTTGGGTCCTTGAGTGGATGACAGGAAATGTTCATCATGAAGCCAAAGCCTTTGATATCATTGAGCTCACTGGTCTGCCCACTCTAGGAGATCTTTATGAACCTGGTTGTCAGCTTCATGGTGCAGCTATGGAGAGCATTTTTCACAAGCCTGAACCAAACATGAGTCAGATGCTTAGCATGATGAAGCCTTTGCCTCCAGATGCTGCATATCCTAAGGAGTTCTTTGTTGAAGACCTTGAGTATCTGCCACGCACTATCTATCACATTATAAGGCGAACTCTCTGGACCATCAAAGGACATTCTCCACATGCAAAGCTGGAAGGTGCAATGAAGACTTTGGTCTTCCATATTCTTCACGGCAAATGCTTCAATGCACAAGACTTCTTCATCTGCCAACTTGCTGCATCAGGATCTGATATCTTTGGCTTGAAGTTTTACGCTCCATGGATTATGCGGCTGATCAAACTACACTCAGCTGTCACCTATAAGCCCTCTGCTCGCAATCATCGGATCTTTCTGCCTGACGTCGATATGTCAGTTGAATCCATCTATCCAGAGCCTGCCAAGGAGCCCCTTAGTCTTCAGAATGCTGATAAGCAAAGTTTCTCTCAACACATTGAAGGCGACCCAGCAGTCACTCGTGTTTATCCTCTGGCTCGTTCTACCCGTGCACCTCATCGTGCCCTCACTGAAGCCACTGAAAGCACCATTGCACAATGGCCCAAGAAGCGATCCCGTGTTCTCAATGACCGAGAGCTTCTGGTTGCCCTTCATCAGAAACATGATAAGCATCATGACTGGCTGAAGCGCCAAATGCAAAGCCTCTTGGTGGACGTAAACAGGATTCGCAACCTTGCCACCAAGAATGCCTTTGTTGCCCATGAAACTTGTCAGCGTACATGGAAAGGGCTGACGCTTATGTGTTCTGAAGATGATCTTCAAGAGGATGGCTTCTCTGAACGCTTCAAGTTTGACTCAACACCTCCAAGAAGGACTGTGCTACGGCATACTCTGTCTCTTGAAGACTCTGAGTTCTCCTCCTCTGCTGTAATAGTGAATTGCACGTGTCATCGATGATGAAGACGATGCTACTTCACCACCTTCAGCGCGAATCAACACTGCACCGAGTTTGTCTGCACCACCAACCAACACTGAAGACCCTGCTGCTTCACCAACTCCTCACGGGGATGAGTAGGTGCTCTATGTCTTCAAACCTTTTTGGTCCTTACTGACAAAAGGGGGAGAAGCATATGAGTTTGATAGTCTTCAAGCGGGTTCATATGGACGGTAGTTTTATATTTTGCCTAGTGTTTACAACTCTCGCGTCTTGATACATTTGGTTCTTTGAGTTGTAACACTCAAACTCGATGGCCGTCTGCTACTTATTTGCTATTCTGTGATGTGATGATAAATTCCGCATGTGCGACGATAAATTCCGCACTTAGATCATGTTGCAGACGTCCATTTTTCATTATGCATATCATCATCTTCGTCACGTCATATCTTGCATAATGAATTGTCATCATAAGTTGAAGAGGATCTCCACAAGTACAACCTGCCATGTGCATTTGCATTCCAAAAGCAAATTACTTATGCACATCTTCAGGGGGAGCCCTTGCAACTTATGAAGACAATCCCCTATCCTTTACAATTTCACATATTATATTCCCCGTTGAAAACTTCAACTAGTTTGTCATCAATCACCAAAAAGGGGGAGATTGTAAGTGCATCTAGTGCCACCCCTAGTTGGTTTTCGAGTATTGACGACAAACCTAGTTGAGGGACTAATGTGTTTGTGAGAATTGTAGGATAACATAGGTAGAAGTCCCTCATTGATTCAGTTTTCCTACCAGAGATGACCCCTAAAAATGTATGAAGACATTGAAGTCAGAGGTGGTATGTGAAGACATTCACATTGAAGACTATGATAAGAGAAGACATCGCATGAAGACTATGGAGCGCGAAGACTTAGCAGTTTCGTCGTTCTGTATTTTTCTTTGTTGAGTCATAGGAACCACCATACTGTTAAGTGGGGTCCAAGAGAACCAGTCAGAATGACTGAAGTGATGCTTAACCAAAATCCTATGTCTTCGAGTGAAGACTATGAGAGCAAATCTTGTCCAGAGTTGGATAAGTTAGCTTTGCTTGTAGTCCAAGTAAAGTTGCCGTGTGTGTTTGAAATCTGACCGTTGGAACACGTGTCAGTTCCTTAGTGACCAAGGGTCATTTAAGACAAACCAGGTCGGGTTGCCCAGTGGCTATAAATAGCCCACCCCCTACAACCATAAACGGTTGGCTACTCAGAGTTAGAGTACGGCTTTTGTCGTTTGAGAGCAACCCACCTCGAAGCCTTTGAGAGAGAATTCCTTGCGAGGATAAAGCCCTAAACACCCAGAGCCAAAGAGTGTTTGGCATCACTTATGTCTTCCTGTCTGTGTGATCTAAAGACTTACTACACTTGAGGACTGTGAATCCTCCATCCGGTTAGGCGTCGTGTTCTGAGCATCCAAGAGTTATTGTGGATCGCCGATGAACGAAGTCTGTGAAGGTTTGGAAGTCTACCTTGAAGACTTACCAGAGTGATTGGGCGAGGACTGGGTGTCCTTAGCTCAAGGGGAATAAGGTGAAGACGAGGTCTTCTGAGTTGAATCTCAGCCTCCCTAACCAGACGTACGGTTGTCACAGCAACTGGAACTGGTCCAACAAATCATTGTCTTCAACGAGTCATTGGTTTCATCCTTCCCTTCCCTTTACTTACTGTTGGTCCTTGTGAAGTCATTGTATGATTGCATTATCTTTTGTCTTCACTGAGTGACTGCTTGTTCTGATTGGCTTCACAATATCTTCCTACCTGATCTTTACTGCCTAGCTGCTATTAGTCATTGTGCTTTCACTTCATTGAATACTTGACTATGGTTTGCCTAGTGTAGTCTACCTTCCGCTACATGGTAATAGGTTTATTTCTATCGTTTGTCTTCGAAACTTCCATGTTTTGAAGACTTTCATAAAACTCGCCTATTCACCCCCCTCTAGTCGATCACTAGCACTTTCACTTCCAAAACAGGATTACCGCATCACTCTGGTGCGGATCTTACTCGGGTTGATCTACGAGGTTCAGTAGTAACTTGTTCTGAAGTTTCATGATCATCATCATTAGCTTCCTCACTAATTGGTGTAGGTGTCACAGAAACCGGTTTCTGTGATGTACTACTTTCCAATAAGGGAGCAGGTACAATTACCTCATCAAGTTCTACTTTCCTCCCACTCACTTCTTTCGAGAGAAACTCCTTCTCTAGAAAGGATCCATTCTTAGCAACAAATGTCTTGCCTTCCGATCTGTGATAGAAGGTGTACTCAACAGTCTCCTTCGGGTATCCTATGAAGACACATTTCTCCGATTTGGGTTCGAGCCTATCAGGTTGAAGCTTTTTCACATAAGCATCGCAGCCCCAAACTTTCAGAAATGACCACTTTGGTTTCTTGCCAAACCATAGTTCATAAGGCGTTGTCTCAACGGATTTTGACGGTGCCCTATTTAACGTGAATGCGACCGTCTCTAAAGCATAACCCCAAAACGATAGCGGTAAATCTGTAAGAGACATCATAGATCGCACCATATCAAGTAAAGTACGATTACGACGTTCAGACACACCATTACGCTGTGGTGTTCTGGGTGGCGTGAGTTGCGAAACTATTCCGCATTGTTTCAAATGTAAACCAAACTCGTAACTCAAATATTCTCCTCCACGATCAGATCGTAGAAACTTTATTTTCTTGTTACGATGATTTTCAACTTCACTTTGAAATTCTTTGAACTTTTCAAATGTTTCAGACTTATGTTTCATTAAGTAGATATACCCATATCTGCTTAAATCATCTGTGAAGGTGAGAAAATAACGATATCCGCCACGAGCTTCAACATTCATTGGACCACATACATCTGTATGTATGATTTCCAACAAATCTGTTGCTCTCTCCATAGTACCGGAGAACGGCGTTTTTGTCATCTTGCCCATGAGGCACGGTTCGCAAGTACCAAGTGATTCATAATCAAGTGGTTCCAAAAGTCCATCAGTATGGAGTTTCTTCATGCGCTTTACACCGATATGACCTAAACGACAGTGCCACAAATAAGTTGCACTATCATTATCAACTCTGCATCTTTTGGCTTCAACATTATGAATATGTGTATCACTACTATCGAGAGTCATCAAAATAGACCATTCTTCAAGGGTGCATGACCATAAAAGATATTACTCATATAAATAGAACAACCATTATTCTTTGATTTAAATGAATAACCGTCTCGCATGAAACAAGATCCAGATATAATGTTCATGCTCAACGCTGGCACCAAATAACAATTATTTAGGTCTAATACTAATCCCGATGGTAGATGTAGAGGTAGCGTGCCGACCGCGATCACATCGACTTTGGAACCATTTCCCACGCGCATCGTCACCTCGTCCTTCACCAGTGTTCGCTTAATCTGTAGTCCCTGTTTCGAGTTGCAAATATTAGCAACAGAACCAGTATCAAATACCCAGGTGCTACTGCGAGCTCTAGTAAGGTACACATCAATAACATGTATATCACATATACCTTTGTTCACCTTGCCATCCTTCTTATCCACCAAATACTTGGGGCAGTTCCGCTTCCAGTGACCAGTCTGCTTGCAGTAGAAGCACTCAGTTTCAGGCTTAGGTCCAGACTTGGGTTTCTTCTCCTGAGCAGCAACTTGCTTGTTGTTCTTCTTGAAGTTCCCCTTCTTCTTCTTCCCCTTGCCCTTTTCTTGAAACTAGTGGTCTTGTTGACCATCAACACTTGATGCTCCTTCTTGATTTCTACCTCCGCAGCTTTTAGCATTGCGAAGAGCTCGGGAATTGTCTTATCCATCCCTTGCATATTATAGTTCATCACGAAGCTCTTGTAGCTAGGTGGAAGTGATTCGAGAATTCTGTCAATGACGCAATCATCTGGAAGATTAACTCCCAGTTGAATTAAGTGATTATTATACCCAGACATTTTGAGTATATGTTCACTGACAGAACTGTTCTCCTCCATCTTGCAGCTACAGAACTTATTGGAGACTTCATATCTCTCAATCCGGGCATTTGCTTGAAATATTAGCTTCAACTCTTGGAACATATCATATGCTCCATGACGTTCAAAACGTCGTTGAAGTCCCGATTCTAAGCCGTAAAGCATGGCACACTGAACTATCGAGTAGTCATCAGCTTTGCTCTGCTAGACGTTCATAACATCTGGTGTTGCTCCAGCAGTAGGCCTGGCACCCAGCGGTGCTTCCAGGACGTAATTCTTCTGTGCAGCAATGAGGATAATGCTCAAGTTACGGACCCAGTCCATATAATTGCTACCATCATCTTTCAACTTTGCTTTCTCAAGGAACACATTAAAATTCAACGGAACAACAGCACGGGCCATCTATCTACAATCAAACATAAACAAGCAAGATACTATCAGGTACTAAGTTCATGATAAATTTAAGTTCAATTAATCATATTACTTAAGAACTCCCACTTAGAAAGACATCCCTCTAATCTTCTAAGTGATCATGCGATCCAAATCAACTAAACCATAACCGATCATCACGTGAAATGGAGTAGTTTTCAATGGTGAACATCACTATGTTGATCATATCTACTATATGATTCACGCTCGACCTTTCGGTCTCAGTGTTTCAAGGCCATATCGGCATATGCTAGGCTCGTCAAGTTTAACCTGAGTATTCTGCGTGTGCAAAACTGGCTTGCACCCATTGTAGATGGACGTAGAGCTTATCACACCCGATCATCACATGGTGTCTGGGCACGACGAACTTTGGCAACAATGCATACTCAGGGAGAACACTTTTATCTTGAAATTTAGTGAGAGATCATCTTATAATGCTACCGTCAATCAAAGCAAGATAAGATGCATAAAAGATAAACATCACATGCAATCAATATAAGTGATATGATATGGCCATCATCATCTTGTGCTTGTGATCTCCATCTCCGAAGCATCGTCATGATCACCATCATCACCGGCGCGACACCTTGATCTCCATCGTAGCATCATTGTCGTCTCGCCAATCTTATGCTTCCACGACTATCGCTACCGCTTAGTGATAAAGTAAAGCATTACAGCGCGATTGCATTGCATACAATAAAGCGACAACCATATGGCTCCTGCCAGTTGCCGATAACTCGGTTACAAAACATGATCATCTCATACAATAAAATTTAGCATCATGTCTTGACCATATCACATCACAACATGCCCTGCAAAAACAAGTTAGACGTCCTCTACTTTGTTGTTGCAAGTTTTACGTGGCTGCTACGGGCTTAGCAAGAACCGTTCTTACCTACGCATCAAAACCACAATGATAGTTTGTCAAGTTGGTGCAGTTTTAACCTTCGCAAGGACCGGGCGTAGTCACACTCGGTTCAACTAAAGTTGGAGAAATTGACACCCGCCAGCCACCTGTGTGCAAAGCACGTCGGTAGAACTAGTCTCGCGTAAGCGTACGCGTAATGTCGGTCCGGGCCGCTTCATCCAACAATACCACCGAACCAAAGTATGACATGCTGGTAAGCAGTATGACTTATACTGCCCACAACTCACTTGTGTTCTAGTCGTGCATATAACATCAACGCATAAAAGCTAGGCTCGGATGCCACTGTTGGGGAACGTAGTAATTTCAAAAAAATTCCCACGCACACGCAAGATCATGGTGATGCATAGCAACGAGAGGGGAGAGTGTTGTCTACGTACCCTCGTAGACCGAAAGCGGAAGCGTTAGCACAACGTGGTTGATGTAGTCGTACATCTTCATGGCCCGAGCAATCAAGCACCGAAACTACGGCACCTCCGAGTTCTAGCACACGTTCAGCTCGATGACGATCCCCGGACTCTGATCCAGCAGGATGTCAGGGAAGAGTTCCATCAGCACGACAGCGTGGTGACGATCTTGATGTTCTACCGTCGTAGGGCTTCGCCTAAGCACCGCTACAATATTATCGAGGATTATGGTGGAGGAGGGCACCGCACATGGATAATAGATCTCAAGGATCAATTGTTGTGTCTATGGAGTGCCCCTGCCCCCGTATATAAAGGAGTGGAGGAGGGGGCCGTCCAAGGAGGGTGGCGCGCCCTAGGGGGGAGTCCAACTCCCACCGGGAGTAGGACTCCCCTTTTTCCTATTAGGAGTGGGAGAGGGAAGGAAGAGGAAGGAGGGAGGAAGGAAAGGGGGGGCCGGCCCCCCTCCCAATTAGGATTGGGCTTGGGGGGGCGCCCCCTCCCTTGCTCCTTTCCCCTCCTTTCCACTAAGGCCCAATAAGGCCCATATACCTCCCGGGGGGTTCCGATAACCTCCCGGTGATCCGGTATTGTCCCAATCTCACCCTGAACCTTTCCGGTGTCCAAATATAGTCGTCCAATATATCAATCTTTATGTCTCGACCATTTCGAGATTCCTCGTCAAGTCCGTGATCACATCCGGGACTCCGAACAACCTTCGGTACATCAAAATATATAAACTCATAATGAAACTGTCATCGTAACGTTAAGCGTGCGGACCCTACGGGTTCGAGAACAATGTAGATATGACCGAGACACGTCTCTGGTCAATAACCAATAGCGGAACCTGGATGCTCACATTGTCTCCTACATATTCTACGAAGATCTTTATCGATCAGACCGCATAACAACATACGTTTGTTCCCTTTGTCATTGGTATGTTACTTGCCCGAGATTCGATCGTCGGTATCTCAATACCTAGTTCAATCTCGTTACCGACAAGTCTCTTTACTCATTCTGTAATACATCATCCTGCAACTAACTTATTAGTTGCATTGCTTGCAAGGCTTAAGTGATGTGCATTACTGAGAGGGCCCATAGATACCTCTCCGACAATCGGAGTGACAAATCCTAATCTCGAAATACGCCAAGCCAACATGTACCTTTGGAGACACCTATAGAGCACCTTTATAATCACCCAGTTACGTTGTGACGTTTGGTAGCACACAAAGTGTTCCTCTGGTAAACGGGAGTTGCATAATCTCATGGTCATAGGAACATGTATAAGTCATGAAGAAAGCAATAGCAACATACTAAACGTTCGGGTGCTAAGCTAATGGAATGAGTCATGTCAATCACATCATTCTCCTAATGATGTGATCCCGTTAATCAAATGACAACTCATGTCTATGGTTAGGAAACATAACCATCTTCGATTAACGAGCTAGTCAAGTAGAGGCATACTAGTGACACTTTGTTTGTCTATGTATTCACACAAGTATTACGTTTTCGGTTAATACAATTCTAGCATGAATAATAAACATTTATCATGATATAAGGAAATAAATAATAACTTTATTATTGCCTCTAGGGCATATTTCCTTCACAAAGCAGCATATCATATACACTGGTTGTCAAAGTTGGCGACCAGCACAAATAAACGCCGCAGCAAAACAAATCCAGAACTGAAACCACATCAGAAGATCTCAAGAAAAAATATCCTGGGTACCCATAATGCCGGCAAGATGCTTAGAAAGCTTATTAACTTTCTCTTGTTTGGCGCTTAAATCCTCCAGCGCTTGCTGTTGCACCAGAAAATATGCATCTGAATTCTGCAGGGACTTCCTCAGTCCTTCAGCTTCGTGTCGCAGCACATCTGATCGATGTCTTTCAACTTGAAGTTGAGACTCAAGAAGACGAACTGATTCAGGCAGCAAGTTCGAAGAGCTTGTGCCAGCAGTAGTGGCCAGTAACTCGAGCACTACATCAAGTCAAGACTTTCGGGTTCCCTCACTGTTGTCAAGATAGTTTTTATCAGCTTTCTTGGAGACCAACAGGGATGTCTCACTATCTTGAACCTTATGTGCATTACTTCCTTCACCATTGGATAACGCGATACTGTTCTCCAATATTTTGTCCGCATTCTAAAAGAGAAACAAGTAGACACATCACATGTTTACCATGTTGTATATGAAACTCATTTTGGTAAATGAGTTCAGTAGTAAAGTGGACAGGATAACAACATGAAACAAACATATATCTATGTACCATGGTCACTTTATGGTCTATATCATTCTAGTTTTTGTTGCCAAATCAAGATAGAGACATAGTTCAAATAATATTTGTTCAAGACAAAGCAAAATAGACAGAATATAAGTGTGGGTAACTATAGAGCAATAACAACACTTGTAATGTGCATGACATGAGAACATAACTGTTTATTCAATTGAAACTGAAATCAACATAGAACAGGTTACAACAGCAAACCAGTTAAAGAAACAGGTTTAAAACATACCTGTTGCGCCATTGGAGTTTCAATTCCATCCTTCAAATTTGAAAATAGTTGGTATGAGTAAATACAGTAATGCAAGAGCAAAGGAGTATGAACCATAGCTGCAAAGGAGTATGAACCATAGCTACAGAACCTAACCTGAGAACAAATCTTCTTCTCCTTAAGCATTGAGTTGGGATTCAGAGTGGTGGTCCTTGTGCTTTGGGCACTGCAGTTCCCTTACTAACTACTCGTGTTTGGGTGCTCTATGGTGGAGACGGTGCTGTGTCAACTGGAACTGGGTTACTATCTGCCGGGGTTGGGGTTAGAAGGGGTGTAGCTGGTTCTCTGTCCAACTGGGCAGGGGTACAATCTGCGGGAGTCTGGGTTATGTGTGGTGGATTTGGTCCTCGGGGAAGTACAATCGTGGTTCTATCTGCATCAACTGGTAGCACTATCTTTTCTGAAGACCGTGTTGTTACTCCCTTAGATACTGCCATCACGCTCTCCAATTCAAATAGATGATAAAAAAGAAAAGTAATTGAAAGTATAGACATTGTATGATAGACAGGTGCAATGGATAGTGGGGAATAAAAGAGGGCATGAAATAATTCATATTTATGTTGTCTAACCAAACAGGATAGCATGACACAATTTCACATATATGATGGCTAACTAAACAGGATAGCATGACACAATTTCACATTATGATGGCTAACTAAAAAAGATGGAAAGACATAGTTCAAAATATGAGACTATGTAAACATGATGACATGACATAACTGTATAATGTGTTTATTAAATAGGTTGGCATGCCATAATTCACATACATTCACGGATAGAATGCCATAATTCAAAATATGATGACTGTAAACACTAAACAGGATGAGATGATATAACTATATGATGTCTTTATTAAATGGGTTGCTATGCCATAATTCAGATAGATGATGTGTATGTACTATGTAAACATGATGTCATGATATAATTCAAATATATAATTTATACAGTAAGCAAGTAAGTAGATGGCAATCCATATATGATGTAAAAACTAAGCAATGCAAGACAACATGCATGACATGGGTAATATAACCCTGCCAAGTTTGAGCATAGACCTCAGGGGGGAAATAGGACTGGTCATCAGTCTCTGAATCCTCCTCTGAGGAGCTCTCTGTAACCAGCAAGATGTCTGCTTCAGCAGGTAGCATTGTCTGCTCTGAATACCTTGTTTTCACTCCAGATACTTCCATCACCGCTTCAAAATGGCTGATGCACAGGAAGAGTTGTTGAATATACAAACGTTGTCGACAAATGGAACACATAATACAAAAAAATGATAGCATGATATAATTCACATACATGATGATTGGCTAAACAGCATGACATTGCATAATTCACATATATAATGCCTTTGCAACAAGATAGCATTGTATAATTCACATATATAATGTCTTGCAACAAGATGGCAATGCATAATTCACATATATGGTAATTAGACACTGAACAGGTGGCATTCATACAAAGCATGTCTAAACTAATCAAATGACATAGCAATGCGAGACACCATACGCACGATATGAGCAACATAACCCTGCCAAGTTAGAACATACACCTCGAGGGGGAATAGGACTGGTCACCTGTCTCTGAATCCTCCTCTGAGGAGCTATCCGTAACCAGCGAGATATGCGCTTCGTCCGATAGCATAGTCTGCTATGAAGACCTTGTTTTCACTCCAGAATTTGCCATCACCGTGTCAAATGGCTGATGCACATGAAGAGCAGTTGAATGTACTAACATTGTTGACAAATGTAATATGTAACGGAAAAAAAGGATGGCCTGATATAATTTACATATAAGATGACTGGCTAAGCAGGATGGCATTGCAAAATTCACATATATGATGCCTGGCTAAACAAGATGGCGTTGCATAATTCACATAAATGATGAATAAACTAAACAGATGGCATTCGCACAAAGGATGTCTAAACTAAGCGGATGACATATTTGATGTATAAAGTAAGCAATGCAAGACACCATATGCATGATATAACCAACATCAGCATGCCAAGTTAGAGCGAAGACCTCAGGGGGTAAATAGGAGTTGTCTTCTCCTTCAGAATCCCCCTTAGAACAGATATCTTCCTCTCGATTACAATCCAAAATGCGTGGAGGGGGGGGGGCTACCTTTGCGCCTACCATGGAGCAACGTCTGCATGAAATTTTATTGCCATGCAAGGCTCGTCTCTTTTGATCTACATGTTCAGTTCCATTGTTTACAATAACTATCATGCATAGGAATAAAACTATGTGAGATTATGTAAGGAGTGCATGCAGAAATCCAGAGTGATGGTAGCAACCTATGGATAGACCCAAAACCAATAATAGCAGGCAGATAATGGCTTCAGTTAAAAAATACAGATAGTGGCTTCTTTACTGTTTGTTTCCCACCCAACATGAAACTCATAGTAGATACCGGAGATTAACCAGATAGTAGATAGATACTATTAATAGCGGCCTCGATATGTACCCCACAACCATTTAAAAACTCAAGTTTGACCATTAGTTTGGAGCTGACTCAGAGTCTAATCGGTGAACAGGACGATAAAGTAGCATGTAATATTAAGCGATGCATAACGTAAGCAGACATGAAAGAGTGCGACCTCTCTTGCGGACCTGTGTAGTCCTCGAGGTCATTTGCTCGGTTGATGATGGTAATGCAGTTTTCATGGCTGCCGGCGGCGGGGAAGAAGATCTGAGGCGGCGAAAGACAGTCTGGAGGCCGGATCCCTGCTGTGCTGGACCCTTCTGTCGTTGGAGCAACTGAGCTGGGGTGGACGACGGCGCAGTAGGAGTGGGACAAACCACGCAAGGTTTTCTTTGACAACTATCTGTAAGAGAAGTAATTATGTAAGGGCTCGTTTGAATTGGAGGATTCCAACAATGCAGGGATAGGAAATAGACATGAATAGGATAGGAATACACGTGCAAAATAGAGAATTTAAAAACACAGGATTTCTGCCAATCTGGGTGTTTGATTCACAACAATTGGAAGATCACAGGATGCAAAATAGCATGGTGAGATTAAGTCAAACCACAAGAAAATGTACGGTTATAATGCTATAATGCTACTATCTCTTAGTCTTGTGCTTCATGAATAGGAATTTGAAAAGGAGGACAAGTGAAAATTAAAATTCCTATGTTTTTTCTTTCAAGGAGACACTAAAGGAACAAATCCGCGTGCTCAGTGGATAATATATATAACATGTAGAATAAAAAAGAGATGCAACGAGTGTACAACCTCTTTGGCGAAGCCATGTCGATCTCAGCGTGATTGGGTTGGCCGATGATGATGCTTCGGCTGACTTTGCTGTCGGAGGAGGGGAAGAAGATCTTAGGCGTCTGGAGATGAAGCCCGAGGTATTGCTCCACTGTGATGGAGGGTTTCGTCGTTGGAGCAGCTCCGGTGAGTTGTACGACGCCGAGGCTGAAGCAGGACAAGAGAGACAATGAACAACGTTAACCTGAGTGGAATTCTAATAGCATCTCCAATACATGACGTAAAATACATAACCACAAAGTGCTAGATGTAAAATACATCAGCCGCTCATCTCTGAACTTAACTATCGAAACTGAACTTAACTGTCGAAACTGAATTTTGCTGTCGAAACTGAATTTTGCTGTCGAAATTGAACGCACTAGCAAGGTGAGGCTACACGTCGGTCGACTGACTTTTTCATCTCCGGTCAGTCGATTTTGCAGCCATTGGATACAAAATCAAGGGCCTGCGGTTCATCTTCAACCTCCACCCCCCTGAGCCGCCAGCCACCACCGGCCAAACAACAGTCCCCCGCCGCCCGCAGCCGGCGGTGCGCCGCCTCGCCCGCCTCGAAAACACTCCCCACTGCCGGTCCGACGCCTCCCCGACCATCCCTCTAGGCCCCCCCGTGCCGAGCTTTTTCTCCAGCAATCACCATGCCACCGCCCCGCCAACGCCCCGCCACCGCCGGCGACCACCGCCCCCATCCTGAATCCTAAGATAGATAGTGGGGTACCTC
>NC_057806.1:271868159-271871000 GCF_018294505.1 Triticum aestivum
GCGGCTGGTTCTTTCTTCACCCCGGCGAGCCCCCCACCCCCTGAAAATTGACTGACCCAAAAGTCGATTCAGTCGACTAAAGTATAGCTAAATCGGAGCAGCATAGCAAGCAAGAGCAAGAGCGAGAGCAGCAGCGCGAGCAAGAGCAATAGCAAGAGCAGACCAGGCAGGGGACCGAGAGCAAGAGCAGAGCAGCAGCGTGGGCGAGAGCTAAAGCAGCAGCAGCTCCTACTGATGTGGACGTCGCCGCCGAGGGAGCGACACCGTTGAGGAAGTGGCCGACGACGCTGTCGTGGATGGAGCCGCGCCGTGTCGGCTCGGGACCGAGCGTCGGCAGCACCATGAGATCGAATCAAGAAGAAAATGCGGCGATTAGTGTACAACCTCTTTGGTGGCGCCGATTAGGCCGCAGCTTCATCCGAGGAAACGGTGATGATGATGCTCTTCCGGTGGTGTAGGTGAAGACGACGGTGTGGGAATGGAGGTGGCGTGAAAGACGAGGGGAACGTTGGGGCAGCTCCTTGGAGGTGGAGGACGGGGTGGCTGAACCGGCGGGACGATGAGATCGACGACGGATCCTCATACGGTACGGTGGATGAGGGATGTCGAGGTGTTGCCGTGGACGACGTCGTCGGGGAAGAGGCTCCGGCTGGGTGGCGGACGGAGCAGGGTGTGGGGTTTCGTCGCGGGTTTTCGTGCCCTCGGTGTACGAATGGGTAGGCGAATGTGATGGCAGTGGGGAACCATGGCTTAGAGACGCGCTTGTCCGAAATGTGGGGTAAGTTATGAAAGTACCCCCACCGATTTGAGGCGGTTCTTTCGGTTCAGGGGTACCACAGGCATTTCGCGTGTCGGGATTTCACAGGAGGTGGGAGTTTTCGCGCGCGTTGTAACTTCGGAATAGCAAGGCGCGGGTTGAGATGGAGGGAGTTGTCGGAGCACAATGAGACAAAGATATATCTTAAATATTTCGGGCTAACAAGGCGCGGGTTGAAATTTCCGGACAAGCCTAACATGTACTGTACCAAATCAATGCGCACTAGAAATGTCATTCAAAACTTTGAATTCATGTTATGTTCAATTAAAATATTTCGCTACGTGTATAATGCATGCAACCTACTACTCAAATGAACGTTTTAGTGCATTCCAAACGTATATACTACCGCTTCAATATGAACTAAATTTGAATTTGTTTCTCTATTTGAATAAGATCTAAAGTAATGATTGTTGTGAAGTCAAAGCATTTGAATTCGTTTCTCTGTTTTAATAAGATCTACAATCATCATTATTGTCAAGTTAAACCATCGTTTATGTATTATCTTCACAGCACACCACATGATTAGTCTCGAGTTACGTATGAACTATGTGTACTATATGAACTCGAACTAGATTTTTTGAATCCACTTTGTTTTGATTTCAAATCACATTACATTTCTAGCTCTAGCTAGATCTTCATAATCTAAACCATGTCTCATATGTATAATGTGTTTATCACATTATGTATGGTGCCCCGTCCCCTACGCCTACAAGTATTTAGATGTCAGTTGCAAACACCACACATTACCACAAATTCAAATAAAATGTGAGAATGTTTGATATATAGTATTGTTTAGATTGTTTGATATTTAGTTGTAAGCTGCAAACACCACACATTATCACAAATTCAAATAAAATGTGAGATTGTTTGATGTATAGTATGGTTTAGATTGTTCGCATTTAGCTGTGAGTTGCAAACGCCATGCATTATCACATTATGGTATGACATGTGCACAACACATGTATCACCGCTATATTCATGCATGCAATGTTTAAAACACTATGATCTCCTATTCAAATATATGAATCCGCTTTCATATCAAATTATGATCTTTGTTAGTCTCTTACACCCACACAATCCTCTAACCTTTGTAGCTACCACTAACTTTCTCTCGTGCATGCACACGCCCTCCTCGCCCTCCCCCTCCCTCGGCATTCTATCCATAGGGCACATTCATTTTTTTCTTTAGGTCGTTCTCCCAGAGTCTCCACAACTCCTTTCCGACACACACCGATCGATAAACCTCTCCAGCGATGCCTGCCTACAACATACACACACACCTTCAATCTCCTCCTTTATGTGTCCTTGCCTCGTGTCTCTCATACGGTCAGACACACGTGTAAACTCTCTCCCCTCTTTTCATCGATCGCACAACCACACACTCCTCCCCCTATCTAGCTAGTAGTTGGGCCTCTCGCACCA
Organism: Triticum aestivum; assembly: GCF_018294505.1. Taxonomy (NCBI): domain Eukaryota; kingdom Viridiplantae; phylum Streptophyta; class Magnoliopsida; order Poales; family Poaceae; genus Triticum; species Triticum aestivum. The sequence continues at coordinate 271,870,399 of NC_057806.1, forward strand.
CCTCCTAGCTCCATTCTCTCTGTCTATCCGTCTCGCTGGGCCTTATTTGCCTCTAACAAATGGACATACACCGACCGATCTCTCGCTATACATATAGCTAGCTAGGTCCTTATAACTCGTTTTTACCCACACGTCAATCGATCTACCTCATTAGTTGTGTCTCTCCCTTCCTCTGACAAACAACAATTGATCTACCGATCTAGTTAGGTTTGCTTACCAAACACATGGTTCCCCTTCATCATCCATGGATGCGTCCCGACAGATCTATCACGCACAAGCACACACAGAAACACGTCCCCACTCTTATTGATAACATTGCAGTTCCACCCTCAGTTTTTCTAGTAGGCCTCTCCCACCATCTTCGAGAAGCAACTCCATCACCCATCCAGCACTCTACCCTTCTCCCTCCCTCTCCCTCCCTCTCTCTCTGTCCCATCATATTTCCTATCCTTTAGTTATGTATGGATGTCGATCGATCTCCCTCAAGACATAGCTGGGTCTCTCCTTCTCAACACATATACGAGTCGTTCTACCTCTATAGTTAGGCCTCTGCCTACCCCTCCCGCCACCCCCTCCCCCCCCCCACACACCGATACATCGAG
>NC_057806.1:272853856-272871092 GCF_018294505.1 Triticum aestivum
CCCGCACCCGTTTCTTCTTCCCCGAGCCGGCGCCCGCCTTCGCCGGATTTCACCTGCGCCACTGCGCCCGCCATCGCCCGCCACCGTGGCCTCCGTCGTCACCTCGCCGCCCCCTGCCTCGCCGATGTCGCCGCGGCATCCCGACGCTCCGGCAAGCCGCGCCACCGTCCACGCCGCCTCATCCGCGCCACCAACCGGCGTCGGAGCCGCGCCCTTCCTTCACGACGTCGCGCCGGAGCTCCCCAAGTCCGGCGACCCGAGCTCCAATTCCGGCGAACATCGTAACCCGCGCCAGATCCAGATCTGGGACATCTCCACGGTTGACTTTTTCCTACTAACCCTAGAATTTTTGCAATCTTCGTCATGTCGTAACTCCGCATTCGTAGCTCCGATTTGCATGTGTAGCATATCAAAATGTTCGTCTCAAAGAGTACATCATTTCATCTCATTGCATCATTTTCATTTGAGCTCATCTTGATGCCTGAAATGCTGTTGGAAGAGGGCTATGTGATAAAATTGCCAGATCTGTTTCATCAAATAGATATTTGTCATTTTTGCCATGATTAATGCATGCATGATATGCTCCTGAGCTCTACATGAGTTTTGTTATATGCCATGCCATCTTTATAGTGGTGCTTACCATGGATTTTTGTGATATGTGTGGTGACTACCACAAGCTTGCAAAGTAGTGCAATCGGTAATGCTGATTTCAGGGACTTAGAATTTCACAAAGTCCTTGAGCTGATTTTGTCATTATGCCATATGTTCATGTTGTTTCCTAGTGATCCGTGCCTCTTTTGAGGATGATCATTAACATTGTGGTGCTCTATCCATCCATGTCTTTTTTGCATTTATGGAGCACCCTAGCTTGAGTCAATCGAGCTCTACATTTGCTATTTCGTGAATCCTGGCAGATTGTTGACTTGTTAGCGATTTTGCCGAGGATGTTGCTATTGATCCGTGCATGCTATGTTGTTGTTCTTACCATGTCTAGCGTCTATGCCATGTATTCTTGATGGGTGTATGCTTAGTTTGTCATGCCATGCTCTGTAGTGAGTGCATAGAGCTCGTAAACATGCCTACTCATTAACTGTTTTGCATGCTCTAGTTTTTCACTAAGTCTGAGATCTGTTTATGTTTTTGCCATGTTCATATGCTTGCAATTGTACTTTCTGATCCCTTTTGGCTCAAGGTCACTAAGGGACTTTTGTTAAGTGCTTTGAGTAGCTTCATGTCATGCCTTGCTTTGCCATGTTAAGTTACTGTAGCATGTAGTTTTCATGCTCCAAAGTGTGCTTCCTGATGTTAAATTCCAGACTTGTGTTAATTTCACTAAGTCTGAAACCTGTTGTCATTTGCACTTTTGCCATGCTTGTTTGAACCTCTTAATGGATGAATTAGCCGTAGCTCAGTGTTCATATTTTGTCAAGCATCATGATTAGATCCCTTCCATGTATTTTGTTGTCATGTTTGAGTGCTTTAGCATATTTATCTTGATGCATTTAGATGACTATTTGCTGATTATCGCAGACCGGTGCCATATTTGTTTTGCTTGCCATTTCCAAACCGTGCATCCGAGTCCGGTGATCTTTATATCGATTTCAACCGAAATCACCTCACCTTTCTAGTGGCACTCTTGGATTTCCAAGTTGTGGCCAGGTTCAATCATTCCTTGTTAAATCTTGCATATGCATCACATATCGCATCCCGCATAGCATACCATGTTCGCATCATGTTGTTTGAGCATTGCACGTGGTTGATTGTGTTCCTTTTGCTTGTTTGTATTGTTTGGGTAGAGCCGGGAGACGAGTTCGAGAACGAGGAGCCCGTTGAGTTTGCTTACGAGGATCAAGTCAACTCTGACAACTTTGCAGGCAAGATGATCACACCCTCGAAATCACTTCTATCTTTGCTTGCTAGATGCTCGCTCTTTTGCTATGCCTATGCTACGATGCCTACCACTTGCTTATCATGCCTCCCAATTGCCATGTCAAACCTCTAACCCACCATGTCCTAGCAAACCGTTGATTTGCTATGTTACCGCTTTGCTCAGCCCCTCTTATAGCGTTGCTAGTTGCAGGTGAAGATTGGAGATCGTTCCTTATTGGAACATTGTTTATTGTTGGGATATCACCATATTATCTTGTTTATCTTAATGCACCTATATACTTGGTAAAGGGTGGAAGGCTCGGCCTTTTGCCTAGTGTTTTGTTCCACTCTTGCCACCCTAGTTTCCGTCATATCGGTGTTATGTTCCCGGATTTTGCGTTCCTTACGCGGTTGGGTTATAATGGGAACCCCTTGACAGTTCACCTTGAATAAAACTCTTCCAGCAATGCCCAACCTGTCAGTGCTCCTCTGAGTGTTGGTCCAACCTGTCAGCTGTCGGTGGCCGCCAGGGGCAACTCTGGGCTGGCCTACCGGAACCTTGGACAATCCGGTGTGCCCTGAGAACGAGATATGTGCAGCTTCTATCGGGATTTGTCGGCACATTCGGGCGGTGTTGCTAGTTTAGTTTTACCATTGTCGAGAATGTCTTGTAACCGGGATTCCGAGCCTGATCGGGTTTTCCCGCTAGAAGGAATATCCTTCGTTGACCGTGAGAGCTTGTGATGGGCTAAGTTGGGACACCCCTGCAAGGTTTTGAACTTTCAAAAGCCGTGCCCGCGGTTATGGGCAAATGGGAATTTGTTAATGTCCGGTTGTAGATAACATGAAACTTAACTTAATTAAAATGAATCAACCGCGTGTGTAACCGTGATGGTCTCTTCTCGGCGGAGTCCGGGAAGTGAACACGGTGTTGGAGTAATGCTTGAGTAGGTTGTTCTAGGATCACTTCTTGATCATAGTTGTTCGACCGTGCTTTTGCCTTTTCTTCTCGCTCTCTTTTGCGAACAGGTTAGCCACCATATATGCTAGTCGCTTGCTGCAGCTCCACATATTACCTTGCCTTACCTATAAGCTTAAATAGTCTTGATCGCGAGGGTGCGAGATTGCTGAGTCCCCGTGACTCACAGATTACTTCCAAACCAGATGCAGGGACCGATGATACCGTTCCAGACGATGCGCTTGAGCTCAAGTGGGAGTTCGATGAAGACTCTCGTCGTTACTATGTGTCTTTCCCAGATGATCAGTAGAGGTGCCTAGTTGGGGCGATCGGGGACCGTATCGCGTGTTGGGGTTGATCTTTTATTTTGGTACCGTAGTCGGACCATGAGTGTATTGGATGATTGTAATGTTATTCATGTATGTGTGTGACGTGGCGAGTGTAAGCCAACTATGTACCTTTTCCCCTATTATCTATTTACATGGGTTGTTGTGAAGATTACCTTACTTGCGACATTGCTTTCAATGCGGTTATGCCTCTAAGTCGTGCTTCGACACGTAGGAGATATAGCCGCATCGAGGGCGTTACATCTAAACAGATATAAGTGAAGCACTAGAGCAAAATTATCTAGCTCAAAAGATATAAGTGAAGCACATAGAGTATTCTAATAAATTCCGATTCATGTGTGTCTCTCCCAAAAGGTGTGTACAGCAAGGATGATTGTGGTAAACTAAAAATCAAAGACTCAAATCATACAAGACGCTCCAAGCAAAACACATATCATGTGGTGAATAAAAATATAGCCTCAAGTAAAGTTACTGATAGACGAAGATGAAAGAGGGGATGCCTTCCGGGGCATCCCCAAGCTTAGGCGTTTGGTTGTCCTTGAATTTTACCTTGGGGTTCCTTGGGCATCCCCAAGCTTAGTCTCTTGCCACTCCTTATTCCAAAGTCCATCAAATCTTTACCCAAAAACATGAAAACTTCACAACAGAAAACTCAACAGAAAATCTCATGAGCTCCGTTAGTATAAGAAAACAAACCACCACTTTAAGGTACTGTAATGAACTCATTCTTTATTTAAATTGGTGTTAAACCTACTGTATTACAACTTATCTATGGTTCATACCCCCCGATACTAGCCATAGATTCATCAAAATAAGCAAACAACACACGAAAAACAGAATCTGTCAAAAACAGAATAGTCTGTAGCAATCTGTAGGTTTCGAATACTTATATGACTCCAAAAATCTTGATAAATTAGGAAGTCCTAAATAATTAGTATATTGATCTACTGCAGTTGGAATTGGTATTTTATCGCTCTCTGGTAAAACAGGAAAATTATTCTCGTGAGCGCAAACTTTCTGTTTTTTCAGCAAGATCAAATAACAATCACCCAAGAAGATCCTAAAGGCTTTACTTGGCACAAACACTAATTAAAACATAAAAAACACAATCATAACAGAGGATAGATGATTCATTTATTACTAAACAAGAACAAAAAGCAAGGAGCAAAAATAAAATTGGGTTGCCTCCCAACAAGCGCTATCGTTTAATGCCCCTAGCTAGGCATAAAAACAAGAATAGATCTAGGTATTGTCATCTTTGGTATGCAATCAATAAGTGGCTCTCATAATAGATTCATAAGGTAATTTAATTTAATTTCTAGGAAAGTGTTCCATGCCTTTCCTTAATGGAAATTGGAATCTAATATTTCCTTCTTTCATGTCAATAATTCCACCAATCGTTCTAAGGAAAGGTCTACCAAGAATAATAAGACATGTAGGATTGTAATCTATATCAAGAACGATGAAATCTACGGGCACATAATTTCTATTTGCAATAATAATAACATGATTAATCCATCCCATGGGTTTCTTAATGGTGGAATCCGCAAGATGCAAATTTAAAGAACAATCATCAAATTCACGGAAACCTAGCACATCACACAAAGTTTTTGGAATTGTGGAAACACTAGCACCCAAATCACATAAAGCGTAGCATTCATAATCTATAATCTTAATTTTAATAGTAGGCTCCCACTCATCATCAAGTTTTCTAGGGATAGAAACTTATAGTCCAAGCTTTTCTTTATGGGATTGCATTAAAGCATCAACGATGTGTTTGGTAAAAGCTTTATTTTGATCATAAGCATGAGGAGAATTTAGAACGGATTGCAACAGGTAAATACAATATATCAAAGAGCAATTATCATAATTAAATTCCTTGAAATCCAAAATAGTGGGTTCATTGCTATGTAAAGTTTTGACCTCTTCAATTCCACTTTTACCAATTTTTGCATCAAGATCTAAAAACTCCGAATCATTGGGACGCCTTCTAACTAAAGTTGACTCATCTCCAGTCCCATCTTTATCAAGATTCATATTGGAAAACAAAGATTTAATAGGAGACACATCAATCACTTTTAGATCTTCATCATTACTATCACGAAAACTAGAAGAACATGCTTTCGCAAAGCAATCTTTTTTAGCACGCATCCTAACGGTTCTTTCTTTGCACTCATCAATGGAAATTCTCATGGCTTTGAGAGACTCATTGATATCATGCTTAGGTGAAATAGATCTAAGTTTCAAAGAATCAACATCAAGAGAAATTCTATCCATGTTCCTAGCCAACTCATCAATCTTAAGCATTTTTTCTTCAAGCAAAGCATTGAAATTCTTTTGCGAATTCATAAATTATTTAACACTAGTCTCAAAATCAGAGGGCATCTTATTAAAATTTCCATAAGATTTGTTGTAGGAATTGCCATAATTATTAGAGGAATTACTAGGGAACAGCCTAGAATTAAAATTTCCTCTATACGCGTTGTTACCAAAATTGTTCCTACCAACAAAATCCACATCCATAGATTCATTATTATTCTCAATCAAAGTGAACAATGGCATATCATTAGGATCAGAAGAAACACTCTTATTAGCAAACAACTTCATAAGTTCATCCATCTTTCCACTCAAAACATTAATCTCTTCTACCGCATGAACTTTTTTACTAGTAGATCTTTTGGTGTGCCATTGAGAATAATTAACCATAATATTATCTAGGAGTTTAGTAGCTTCTACTAACGTGATTTCCATAAAAGTGCCTCCCGCGGCCGAATCTAAAAGATTTCTAGAAGCAAAATTCAATCCAGCATAAAAAATATGTATAATCATCCATAAATTCAAACCATGTGTAGGGCAGTTACGTATCATTAATTTCATCCTCTCCCAAGCTTGTGCAACATGCTCATGATCAAGTTGCTTAAAATTCATAATATCATTTCTAAGAGAGATGATCTTAGCTGGAGGAAAATACTTAGAGATAAAAGCATCTTTGCACTTATTCCATGAATCAAAACTATTTTTAGGCAAAGAAGAGAACTAAGTTTTAGCACAATCTCTAAGCGAAAACGGAAATAGCTTCAATTTAACAATATCATTATCCACATCTTTGTTCTTTTGCATATCACATAAATCAACAAAGTTGTTTAGATGGGTAGTGGCATCTTCACTAGGAAGGCCAGAAAATTGATCTTTCATGACAAGGTTCAGCAAAGCAGTATTAATTTCAAAAGATACAGCATCGGTAAGAGGAGCAATCGGAGTGCTAATAAAATCATTGTTGTTGGTATTTGAGAAGTCACATAATGTAGTATTATCTTGAACCATCATGACAAACAATCAATCCAACATACAATCACACAAGAGGCAAGCGAAAGAAGGCGAACGGAAAAAGGGCGAACAGAAAAGAGGCGAATAAAACGGCAAGGGTGAAGTGGGGGAGAGGAAAACGAGAGGCAAATGGCGAATAATGTAATGCGAGGGATAAGATTTGTGATGGGTACTTGGTATGTCTTGACTTGAGCGTAGATCTCCCCGGCAACAGCGCCAGAAATCCTTTTTGCTACCTCTTGAGCATGCGTTGGTTTTCCCTTGAAGAGGAAAGGGTGATGCAACAAAGTAGCGTAAGTATTTCCCTCAGTTTTTGAGAACCAAGGTATCAATCCAGTAGGAGATCACATGCAAGTCGCCTAGTACCTTCACAAACAAACAAAAACCTCGCAACCAACGCGATAAAGGGTTATCAATCCCTTCACGATCACTTACGAAAGTGAGATATGATAAATATAATAAGATAAATATTTTTGGTATTTTTGTTGTATAGATTGAAAAGTAAAGATTGCAAAATAAATAGTAAATTAGAATTGTAGATCGGAAACTTATATGATGTAAAGTAGACCCGGGGGCCATAGGTTTCACTAGTGGCTTCTCTCAAGATAGCATATATTACGGTGGGTGAACAAATTACTGCCGAGCAATTGATAGAAAAGCGCATAGTTATGGGAATATCTAGCCATGATCATAAACATAGGCATCACGTCCGTATCAAGTAGACCGAAATGATTCTGCATCTACTACTATTACTCCACACATCGATCGTTATCCATCATGCATCTAGAGTATTAAGTTCATAAGAACAAAGTAACACATTAGGCAAGATGACATGATGTAGAGGGATAAACTCAAGCAATATGATATAAACCCCATCTTTTTATCCTCGATGTCAACAATACAATACGTGTCGGCTCCCTTTGTGTCCTGGGATCGAGCACTGCAAGATTGAACCCAAAGCTAAGCACTTCTTCCATTGCAAGAAAGATCAATCTAGTAGGCCAAACTAAACCAAAAATTCGAAGATACTTGCAAAGATATCAAATCATGCATATAAGAATTCAGAGAAGAATCAAATATTGTTCTTAGATAATCTTGATCATAAACCCACAATTCATCAGATCTCGGCAAACACACCGCAAAAAGAATTACATCGAGTCTATGTCCAAGAACATCGAGGAGAACTTTGTATTGAGAACCAAAGAGAGAGAAGAAGCCATCTAGCTAATAACTATGGACCCGAAGGTCTGTGGTAAACTACTCGCACATGATCGGAGAGGCTATGGTTTTGATGTAGAAGCCCTCCATGAACGAATCCCCCTCCGGCAGATCACCGGAAAAGGCCCCGAGATGGGATCTCACAGTACAGAAGGTTGCGTCGGTGGAAAAGTGGTTTCATGGCTCTCCTAGATGTTTTTAGGGTATAAGAGTATATATAGGCGAAAGAAGTAGGTCGGTGGAGCTATGAGGGGCCCACGAGGATGGGGGCGCGCCTACCCCCTGGGCGCGCCGCCCTACCTCGTGGCCGCCTCGTTGCTTCCTTGACCTCCACTCCAAGTCTCCTAGATTGCATTTGTTCCAAAAAAGATCCTCACGAAGGTTTCGTTTCCGTTTGGATTCCGTTTGATATTCCTTTTCTGCGAGACACTGAAATAGGCAAAAAAAATAGCAACTGGCACTGGGCCTCCGGTTAATAGGTTAGTCCCTAAAATAATATAAAAGTGCATATTAAAGCCTATTAAATATCCAAAACATATAATATAATAGCATGGAACAATCAAAAATTATAGATATGTTGGAGACGCATCACCAATCTATCATTTTACCGAGAGGGATTGACAACCCCTCTTACGCGTCCCGTTGAAAGTATTTGTTCTTTGTGTGCAGGTACCGTTTACGTAGTGTTGCTTGGTTCTCCTACTGGTTCGATAACGTTGGTTTCATCACTGAGGGGAATACCTACCATAGTTGTATTGTGTCATCCCTTCCTCTTCGGGGAAATACTGACGCGGACACGGGCCATCACGGTGGCGGAAAAAGTATTTCATGGACTCTGTGGTAGGTTTTGGTATTTTAGAGTATTTATATAGGCGGAGGTAGGTCAAAAGGGGGCTCGTGGGCCCCACTACCCACCAGGGCGCGCTAGAGGCCCATGGCGCACCCTGGTGCTTAGTGGCCCACTTCTCCGTCTTTTGGTGACCTCCCGAAGGTTCCAGGTTCCTTTATTGCGAGAAAAAATCTCCAAAAAGTTTTGTGGCATTTGGACTTCGTTTGGTACTGATATTCTACAAAGTCAAAAACAAGAAAAAATCGGAAACTGGCACTAGGCACTAAGTTAATAAGTTAGACCCAAAAATGATATAAAGTTGCTTGTAAATGTATATAAAACATCCAAGATTGATAATATAATAGCATGGAACTATAAAAAATTATAGATACATTGGAGACATTGGAGACGTATCAAGCATCCCCAAGCTTAATTCCTACTCATCCTCGAGTAGGTAAATGATAAAAACAGAATTTTTCATGTGGAATGCTACCCAACATAGTCATCATATATTCTTTTCTTTGTAGCATGGACATTTGGACTTGTATGATTCAAAGAAATAGTCTATGATTTGACATGAAAACATCAATACTCAAGCGTATCATCAAGCAACTATGTCTTTCACCTAGCCCATTATGCTCAATCATTGATCCATTCGTGAAACACACTCAAATATTAGCTACATCCAATACACAAGTATGACAATAGTGTTCCCTAGTTGGTGCTTTATAAGAGAAGATGGAGACTCAACATAAAAATAAAAATTGCATAAAAGTAAATATATAGGCCCTTCGCAGAGGGAAGCAGAGATTTGTAGAGGTGCTAGATCTCATAGCTTAAATTGAGAGACAAAATTTGTTTTGAGAGGCATGCTTTTCCCGTCAACGAAAATGACCGAGAATTCGCAATATCTTCCATGCTAGAAAAATTATAGGTGGTTCGCAAACAAAACTTAAAGTTTATTTTCTTTCCACCATTCTTTCACAATTCATGGCTAGTTGTATCCAGGGGTGCTTTCCATACCATCACTTTCCAATGAATTTATTATCATAGTATTTCTTTCATTTCATGACCGGACATCCCTATTACTTGCCACACTCTCGTGCAATGACAAGTGAATAAACATTCATCGTGAGAATAAAATACCTGGCATGGAAAATATTGGCCACCCCCTGCCGCTTCATGAGCGGTACAGGCACATGAAAAGGAAATTCATTTTGAAAATTAGAGTTGGCACATAGAAATTTACTTGAATGGCATGGAAATACCGCATATGGGAAGATATGGTGGACTCATTTGGCACAACTTTGGTTTTAAGGAATTGGATGCACAAGCAGTATTCCTGCTTAGTACAAGTGAATGCTAGCAAATAGATTGAGAAGCAACCAACCGAAAAACGAAAACGGTCATAAACGAGCATTGAACATAATTAACACTGAATAATGCACCACAAGTAGGATATAATTTCATCGCATAACTATTGAATTTACGTGCATGCATAGGGAATCACAAACATTAACACCAATATTCTTACTGAAGCATAATTACTCACCAACGTGACTCACATATCACAAAACTATTGCAAGGGATAAAGTTTATAATATGCAATGATCTTCATGAAAGTTTTTATTATATCCCCTTTGGATATATATCACTTTGGGACCAAATTCATATCTCATGCAAATTACCATTACTATTCTTAACTCTCAAAAAGATCTAAGTGAAGCAGAGAGCATAAAATATTTCTTCAAAAAAATTCAACTCTCAAAATAATATAAGTGAAGCATGAGAGCATATTTCTTTAAAATTTACCAACTCTCAAAATAATATAAGTGAAGCAAGAGAGTTTATTTCTTTAAAATATAACCGCCGCCGTGATCAAAAAGATTTAAGTGAAGTACCAGAGCAACTGCCTAGCTCAAAAGATGTAAGTGAAGCACATAGATTATTCTAGCAAATCATGATATTTGTGTGGCTCTCTCAAACAAGTGTGTTCAGCAAGGATGATTGTGACAAACTAAAAAGAAAACAAGGAAAACACTCATATAATACAAGATGCTCCAAGAAAAACTCATGATATGTGGCGAATAAAAATATATCTCCAATTAAAATTATCGATGGTCGTTAGAAGAAAGAGGGGATGCCTTCCGGGGCATCCCCAGGCTTAGTTGCTTGGGAGTCCTTGAACATTACCATGGGGTGCCTCACGCATCCCCAAGATTAGGCTCTTGCCACTCCTTATTCCTTCATCCATCGTGATCTCGCGCAAAACTTGAAAACTTCAATCACACAAAACTTAACAAAACCTCGTGAGGTCTATTTGTATAATAAAGCAAATCACCACTTTAAGTACTATTTCAAACCCATTCATATTTTGTTATTGCATTGTACCTACTGTATTCTAACTTTACCATGGCTTATACCCCCCATACAATCCATAGATTCATCAAAATAAGCACACAATGCAACGAAAACAGAATCTGTCAAAAACAGAGCAGTGTGTGGTAATCTGAACTTTGACCATACTTCTGTAACTCCAAAACTTGTGAAAAAATATAAAACATGGGAAATTTGTATATCAATCATGTGTAAAAAATTAGAATTTTATCACGTTCCAGCATAGCACATTAATTCTGCTACTGGGCGCAAAAGTTTCTGTTAATGCACAAAATCAAAGCAACTATCACCCAAATCATCCCAAAGGCTTTACTTGGCACAAACACTAATTAAAACACTAAAACAAAATCATAAAAGTAGCATAATTTTGTAAAATCATAAAAAATAAAAGAAAAATATTGGGTTATCTCCCAACAAGCACTTTTCTTTAAAGCCTTTTAGCTAGGCTTTGATAATTTTAATTATGCTTGCATGAAAGACAAGAATTGAAGCACAAAGAAAGAATCACATAGCATGTGAAAATCACATTTAAGTCTAACATACTTCCTATGCATAGGCATTTTATAAGTAAACAAATTATCAAAAGAAGCAAAAAACTAGCATATTCAAGGAAGAAGAATAAAACATTGACAATCTCAACATGAAGAGAGGTAATTTAGTAACATGAAAATTTCTACAACCATATTTCCCTCTCTCATAATAGTTACATGTGGGATCATATTCATAGTCAACAATATATCTATCACATAACATATTCTCTACATGATCCACATGCATGCAAAGTTGACACTCTTCCAAAATAGTGGGATTATCATTATATAAAGTCGTGACCACTTCAAGCCCACTTTTGTCAAAAATTTCATAGGATTGATCATTCTCCAAAGTAGTGGGATCATTATTACCTAAAATTGCAACTCTTCCAAACCCACTTTCAATATTATTGCAAACACTATTATCAATATCATATTCATCATGAGGCTTAAATAAATTTTAAAGATCACAAGAAGAATCACCCCAATCATGATCAATGCAATAATTAGTGGACATAGCAAAATTAGCATCCCCAAGCTTGGGGTTTCGCGTATTATTAACATGATTGACATTAATAGAATTTATAGTAACATCATTGCAATCATGCTTTTCATTCAAGGAGCTATCGTCAACCACTTTATAAATTTCTTCTTTTAACACTTCATCACAATTTTCAGATTCATGACTTTCAAGCAAAACTTCATAAAGATAATCAAGTGCACTCAACGCACTAGCAATTGGTTCATCATAATTGGATCTTTTAAAAATATTAGCAAGTGGATGAGGATCCATTAGCTTTTTGTTTCCTTATTTTCAATAAACACACAAAACAAGCAAAGCGACAAAGTAAAATATTTTTGTGTTTTTCCATAAAACGTTTTAGAAGTGGGGGAGATGAAAACGAGAGGCAAATGGCAAATAATGTAAATGTCAGGAGATAAAAGTTCATGCGTAGGTACTTGATAGATGTTGATGATGTCTCCCCGGCAATAGCGCCAGATATTCTACATAATTTTCTAATCAAATTTCATATATATCATGTTACAATTCGAGTTAGGGTGTAAAAAATTATGGATATTTAAAAAAATCATGTTTGTACTTAAAAGTGGACTGCGGGTTAATTACCAGAAATTATAGGGTGTTTTCTATAAAAACAAAAAACAATTCATTTTGTCAGCTAAAGTTGACTGCAGGTTAATTACCAGAACTCCAGGGTTTCTTTTGTAAAAACAAAAAAATGATTCATTTTTTCATAAAGATGTACTGTGGGTTGATTCTTGCAAATGTAAGGGTGTTTTCTGTAAAAATGCATGAAGGACAGGTAGGAGCACTAATACCTTTATTAGGGCATCTCCAACGTCGACTCTCAAGCCTCCCGCAACCTTCTGACCACGGAAGCCATCCAATGCGGTCTTGTATCGATCTGCGACATGGTCCGGACGCGCTTTCTCCCGCAAACCAGAGACAAACCTGAGGGAGCTTTGCAGGAGTCCGGACCGCTGTCACACCCTCTTCTGACCGCCCTAGCCCACCCAAACCACTCCTCCCTTTCCTGTGCATGTTCCCGCGTGGCACCAGATGCCCGCATTCATGCCATTGTAGAGCGCGTCGCTCCACATTGAAGGCGGCTCTTCTTGATAACCCACAAGTATAGGGGATCGCAATAGTTTTTGAGGACAGAGTATTCAATCCAAATTTATTGATTCGACACAAGGGGAGCCAAAGAATATTTGCAAGTATTAACAGTTGAGTTGTCAATTCAACCACACCTGGAGACTAAATATTTGCAGCATACTGATTAGTAGCACAATAGTATGGTAGTTTGATAGTGATACCAGTAATAGTAACAGTAACGGTAACAGTAGTAGCGATAGTTTTGTAGCAATTGTGACAGTAGAGATCAACATGTGAAAAGCTCGTAGGCATTAGATCGGTGATTATGTTGGATAACATTCATCATGTAACAGTCATAACCTAGGGCGACACAGAACTAGCTCCAATTCATCAATGTAATGTAGGCATGTATTCCGTATATAGTCATACGTGCTTATGGAAAAAAAATTGCATGACATCTTTTGTCCTACCCTCCCGTGGCAGCCGGGTGCCCTACCGAGCCGGCCAGATGCGACTGAGGAAGCTCGTTGCTCCACCTCCCTCGCCTAGCCCAATGGATCTAGTTGCCGCCCTAAGCCGGCGCGTGGCTCAACAATTCGTCGCTCCAAGCCAGCTCGAGGAGGAGTGGTGAGTTGTTCCACGCCGACATGGCCTGGAGCACGGTGTCATGGGCATCGTCGCTGCCATCGATGATACCACGTCATCCTGCGCCTACAACCGTGCCTCCTGTGTCTACGACTGCGCACTCCCGTGCCTGCGGCCATGCCATGGAAGCACAGACAAAATCCGGGTGTCCAGAGATAAATGAGTCGGTGGTGAGCGTGTCTGCGTCCGCCGCCATCATCGAAGAGAAGTAGAACACGGGAGGCCGCCGTCGCTTTTGTATCCCATGAGGGCCACCGCCAAGGCAACGTTGTGCTCGGTTCTTCTTCAGCGCGGACCAGCGTCGACCCCACATGGGCTCCACGGAAAGGGAAGCGAGTCGTCCTTTGCGTTGAAGCATATACCTCCGAGGGCTCCCAACAGTCCGGTGATCGGGCTGCCAGACATGAGGAAGACAAAGTGATCCACTGGCGACCATTTAGATTAGGTATTAATTATACCTCCAAAGTCGGACTAGCACCGCTTGGTTGATGTAAATATAATGAAATTCGTCATGTTCATATGAAATCCGGTCGTGTTTGCACGAATTTTGTCCGGTTGGTTCGAACTGTTGTAAAAATGTATGCGGCTATGGTTGGATGGCGTTCTCCCGCATACGTGTCCGCAGACTGGTCCCCCCTATCCGCAGACAGATGTGGGTCCACCGTCGTGTCACGTCTTTTTGCATAAAACACCCCACTCTTTTTTAAAATCAACCCACATCCCGGTTTAAGTGATTCCAAAGATAATGTTTCACCGTTTGCAGAAAAAACGCTGCATTTTCCTCAAATAAACCCGCAGCCCAGGTTTAAGTTACTCCAGAAAAATTGTTCGTTGTTTGCGAAAAACACCCCGACATTTGGTTTAATTAACCCGAAGTACATATCATACGTTTTTTGAAATAGTCGTATCTTCTAAACCATAACTCCAATTTTAATATATTATATATGATATTTGATTAAAAAATTGTAGAATCTCAAGATGATGTTATCTTACCTGTTAACCATTTAAAAATGTTATTTAGGGTGTTGCCTTAATCAACAGTGCACGATCCGCCTCTCTTTTGTATGGATGTAGATCCGGATTAAAGATGAACACCTTAGTAAAATTAGATTGGACATGAAATAAATCATCTGTAACAACGTATGGATGCGTCAGCAAAACCTCGCACGGGAAAAAGGGAAGCAAATTTCTTGTCTTATGCGGAGAGAGAGACGCCTTAGGATTGATCACATTCAAATGTGTTATGATTGTGTGAGCACTGAGGCCACTGTCGGCGAATGTAGGAGGAGGATAAGTGGCGACACATATGGGATGTCGTGTTCAAATAAATAACATGGACCTACTGGGGCCTTGAGCCACAATAAATAACATGGATCTAGTGAGGTCTTGAGTCATACTTATTGGTTAGGGGCATCCATTATTTTTTCTTTCCATAGCAATTGCATGAGCTCTTTTTCTACTCTCTTCGTTTCTAAATATTTGTCTTTTTAGAGATTTCAACAAGTGGCTAAATACAGAGCAAAATGAGTGAATCTACACTCTAAAATATGTCTATATACATCCGTATGTAGTAGCAGTTATTGGTTAGGGGCATCTGTTATTTTTTCTTTCCATTGCAATCGCATGAGCTCATCTAATACAACTATTGAATGCGCTTTGAATTGCACTTCTGCTCGTAACCACTACGAACCGGAAAGGAAGGAAGCAGCTTTAGAGGAGGGATGTCGTCAAACAAAGGATTTTTTATATGCTAAAGATACCGCGGGTCGGACACAAAGTAAAAATCCGAGCTCTTTCAGAGTGGTATCTCACTGATGGCTCGGGCCCCTTCGGAAGGGGGCCTTCTTCGCCTTCCATCTAAGCTGCACAGGAAAGGCCCAAAGCCAATCCCAGAGAATAGTAAAGCTTCATAGGCCGACCACTACATAAGCCGCTCTCGAAGAAAGCTCGAAGAGCTTCCCTTCATTCGCTTCGCGGGAGTCGCACACAACACATAGTTGGAAGTCAGAGGGCCCGTACTACCTGCCTAACCCTTCGCTCTAAGGGACCGTAGAATGGAAAGCGCCTTCTAAACAACTCGGCAGAAGGGAAGGGGCCTACGGTGAACACCCATTTGCATCCAACTGCTCTTTTTCCTGCTAGGAGTGGAAGAAGATCCCACGTCTTGTTCTTCTAGGAGTGGAAGAAGATCCCACGTCTTGTTCTTCTGATGTGCACCAAGCTCCTCCTTCATTGCGTCTTTCTTTCCACCAGCCTTTCGCCCATTAATGCGGTACATGAGCTGGGTTCAGAACACTGTGAAACAGTTCGGTCCATATCCGGTATGGGAGTTAAAGCATTGAGAGGACCGGGAAGCGATCCCCAGGGAAGGAAGCCAATAATGAGAGTGTCAGGGCGGAACTTCATTAATGAAAGGATTTGCACTGCCTCACCATGCCGCAGGATTTGCACTGCCTCACCATGCCGCAGGGACGAACTTCAAATTTTCTACTCCCTCCGTTTTTAAATATTTGTCTTTTTAGAGATTTCAACAAATGACTACATACGGCGCAAAATGAGTGAATTTACACTTTAAAATATATCTATATATATATATATATATATCTATATGTGGTAGTCCATTTAAAATCTCAAAAAGACAAATATTTAGGAACGGAGGGAGTAGTATATAATAAGTGGACAGAGATAGAAATATTTTTTTACGTGCGGTAGTATATTACTGACCCACCGCCCCAACTGAAACCAACAGTCAGCCATTGTTTCGATGGGCCGGGATCAAGCAGAAGCCACACGTCGATGATTTGGTCCAACAGCACAAGAGGAGCCACACCACAGAAACTGCCCAGCCAAGGAAGGATTCTCTCCTCCACAGACCGCAATCCACTTTCAACTGATCCACATATCTTTCAACCGATCCACATATCTTTCAACCGATCCACATATCCATACGTGAATTCATTGGTGTGCAATTAAGAGCACGGCAGCACCACAAATCACAAAAGCAGCACCAGCCAGCCAAGTGCACCTGAATTCGTTTCATTCTCCATCCACACACAAACAAAAGAAAAAGGCGGCGAAAAAAATAGAACTGTAAATGTGAACCACAAGAAGTGGAAAGGAAGAGCACAAAGCTGAGATCCAATTCTGCACACGTGAAATTAAAAGCCACAACACAAAGGGCCAAACCACATGAAGCAATGAATGGCTGCACATGACAAGGTTTTAAGCCAGTAATGGCCCCCTCTTTCCTGCTAAGAAAGCAGGCCAGGCCACCGCATGTTCTCCAGGTACATGATCATGTTCCTGCCTTGATCGTGCATTCAGTGAACTGGAGCACCAACGTGCCATGTTTGCGCAAGTACTGGGAAGGTAAAAAATACTGGGGGCCAACATTAGAAACAGGAATCATGAATCAAATTGGCAGCCCAAAAGATTACACATCGCAGAAGTGAATGTACATAAGGAAATGATTATGGGACTCGCACGGAAAACTCTTACAAA
>NC_057806.1:272871422-272873417 GCF_018294505.1 Triticum aestivum
ATAAAAACCCGGAACATGCGGCATATGATTCAGCACCGGTCAAATATAGCAGCCCACTGAACATATTACGAGTCTACAAGGTACACAATTTTGACCCAACAAATTAATCCGGCAATACAGTCAACAGAATCCCAGCAATCTCAAACATAGTAGCTTACACGGCAAGGACTTGAGAAAAGAACAGCCAGAATAGATTCAGAAGACCCAGACAACTCGCAACTTAGAAGCACTTCCGGTGGACAATCGCTGGACCTGACTCGTCATACTCGCCCTTCGAGATCCACATCTGTAGCATAAAAATCAGAACACATGGTTAGTACAGCAAATAGGGAGTGTATTTACTGTAACTACTGCAATGATATTAGGATGTATGATCGCTATTTAAGCGAAAGAAAGGCGCAAGATTCACCTGTTGGAAGGTACTAAGGGAGGCAAGAATCGACCCTCCAATCCAGACACTGTACTTCCTCTCAGGCGGTGCCACCACCTTGATCTTCATGCTGCTTGGTGCAAGGGCAGTGATCTCCTTGCTCATACGGTCAGCAATACCCGGGAACATAGTTGAGCCACCACTGAGCACGATGTTACCATACAGATCCTTCCTGATATCCACATCACACTTCATGATAGAGTTGTAGGTGGTCTCATGGATTCCAGCAGCTTCCATACCAATGAAAGATGGCTGGAAAAGGACCTCAGGGCAACGGAACCTCTCTGCCCCAATGGTGATCACCTGCCCATCAGGCAGCTCATAGCTCTTCTCCACAGAGGAGCTGCTCTTGGCATTTTCCAGCTCTTGTTCATAGTCAAGAGCCACATATGCGAGCTTCTCCTTGATGTCCCTTACAATTTCCCGTTCGGCAGTGGTGGTGAAGGAGTAACCTCTCTCCGTAAGAATCTTCATCAAACAGTCAGTTAGGTCGCGCCCAGCAAGGTCAAGACGAAGGATGGCATGTGGAAGGGCATATCCTTCATAGATTGGCACAGTATGGCTGACACCATCACCAGAATCCAACACGATACCTGGAAAAACAACATTGATTTCCCAGCTCAGATTGAGGATGAAGCTTACATTTTAGAATGTGTGTGCTCGCAACGACAATTACCTGTTGTGCGTCCACTAGCATATAGGGAAAGCACAGCCTGGATGGCCACATACATGGCTGGAACATTGAAGGTCTCAAACATGATTTGTGTCATCTTCTCCCTGTTAGCCTTGGGGTTCAGGGGCGCCTCAGTCAGCAGTACTGGGTGCTCCTCAGGTGCAACACGGAGCTCATTGTAGAAAGTGTGATGCCAGATCTTCTCCATGTCGTCCCAGTTGCTGACGATGCCATGCTCGATCGGGTACTTCAAGGTGAGGATACCCCTTTTGGATTGGGCCTCGTCACCAACATATGCATCTTTCTGCCCCATCCCCACCATCACACCAGTGTGGCGGGGGCGCCCAACGATACTTGGGAAGACGGCCCTGGGTGCATCATCCCCTGCAAAACCAGCCTGTGGAGAAAACAGATGGCAGTCAGCACGATGAAAGCCGGACTGAGGACACCAATTGACCGAAAGGAGCAATACAAACCTTGACCATGCCAGTTCCATTGTCGCAGACAAGGGGCTGGATGTCCTCACCGTCAGCCATTTGATTGAGTGACTCTGTTGCACAAAGTTTGACAAGAAGGCTATTATTACCAGATACCAACGAAAAAAGTGACACGAACAGAAGAAAATTCACCATGAGAAATCTCAATGATACTACGTTGCAGCAAGAATATTAGCACCTACAACATCATCTGAGTTCCACATGCCGTAACTCTGCCTTTTCTTTTCTCCCATTTTATAGTACTCCAATATTTGTGTGTAATATACAGCATATATGACTTGCAAAATATGTAAGCAAATCAATCGATGGTCCAATCATCTACACTCTGATCAAGAACCACACAAGAACATCCACATGCAGTTTCTTGGCCGTTATAACTCTACTAGGACACAATC
>NC_057806.1:272873903-272875684 GCF_018294505.1 Triticum aestivum
TTAGTCCTTTCGCGGGTAATTCAACAGATCTAGCACGCCCCAGCCCCGGCCGCGCAGAAATCGCATGCTTCCAGGCCAAAATTAGCAGGGATACTCCGGAAAAGAAGAAAGGAAACTGGTGCGAGGACGGCCGGGCGTGCTTACCCGGGGATCTAGGGGAACCTGCCCGCCTAAGGACCTCCCACCGAGATGAGCGGCAGCTGCAGAGAGCGGAGGAAGAGGATGAGGGGGTGGGTGGCGGCGGTGGTGGCGAACCAGGCAGAGGCAGGAGAACCAAGTGCTAGGCTTGGCCTTTTATACGCACACATATTTTTTCCCCAGCCCTCTCTTGTTTTCCCTGAGGCAAATAAATAAATTATTTAATTTCATCCGCCAGTTTTCATGAAAAAATGGTAAGAGATAAATAGGTTGGTTTGCAATAATCTATACTATAATGTACCGATATAAAAAAGCGATATTTCTTCTTTAAATAGTATGAATTGGTCACGTAGTATAAAAAGAATGAATTGTGCCAGCATTTCATCTTTTCTCTCGAAATAGGCTTTCGTCCAGCTTTATATATAATGCATCAACCGAACAAAGTACACGGCCGAACAATACAAGGTGAAGAGGTAGGTCTCTTACAAAGCCCATCCTAGAATAATCGCACACGCACACCACAAAGCGACTACGCTACTAAAAGATAACATAAGTGGAACTGAGTACAACGCCATGCCACGCCCTAGTACACCTAAACTCCACGACAACGTCCTCATAAGGGAAATCAGCACAACGCGTCGCCGCTGCCGAGTCCACAATGGACAAAAGGTTTTCACCTAAAACCCGGACACGAAGGGGATCACCACGACAATGTCTTCAAGAAGAGAGCAGCACCCGCGAGCAGCACCGTCGTCGGTGCCGGAGCGTAGAGCTTTCGCGCAGTAGCTCCCGCCTGCCACCACGAGGTCTTAAGGAGGAACGCAACAAGATCAGAATCCGAAATTCGGATGGGGGCATCTCCACTGCCAGAGATAGAAGGTGTGCCCTCGCCACCCTCCGTTATGCCCCTCGCCACCCACACAACCAAGAGGCACCACCACCACCGCCACCATGGTGCCCGCGTGTGACGCCCGGATAATTAGACTACAGTAATCCCAAACTAATGATGCCACGTCACCTCCATTACTGTGATTAAACTCACGTTGATTCGAACCCGATTCAAATTCGAATCTAAAACATAGGCAAACAACAAAAGTTTTCAAATTTTAAAACTAAAATGTTCGGAGTGAACCAAATATTGTATAGGTAATTATGGTGGAGGAGCCACACTTTTTGAAATGATTAAATACTCTAAAGTGAATAAAACCATAGCAAAACAATTATTCAAATGATTTTAAATAATAAACAAGTGTTAAACTAGTT
This sequence comes from Triticum aestivum, assembly GCF_018294505.1. NCBI lineage: Eukaryota > Viridiplantae > Streptophyta > Magnoliopsida > Poales > Poaceae > Triticum > Triticum aestivum. The sequence continues at coordinate 272,875,305 of NC_057806.1, forward strand.
TAATTGACCACCAAAAATTTTTATGGTAGAGGGATGTTCTGAAACCTTATTTTAGGAGCTATGGTCATATTTTATAAAGACTAAAATAAAGTATGACTAAACTAAAACAGAAAAGAATAAATATAAAGAAAAGACAAAAGGTAAAACAAAAAAAAGAGAGGGAGAGAACCCCCCCGGCCATCTAGGCCTCGGCCCAGCAAGCCGACGGGCCGCCAGACCAGCCCACTGGCCCGGCCGGACCCTCCCACTCCACCTTATCCCCCTGAAACCCTAACCCCCCACCCCCACGTCGCCCCCATTCTCTCCCACTCCTCCCTCTCGCCCTTCCCCGATCTGGATCGGGGCAACCCCCCGATCCCGTCGCCCCAGCGCCGCCTCCA
>NC_057806.1:273604974-273605950 GCF_018294505.1 Triticum aestivum
GGGGCGAACTGCCGGGCGGGGAGGGCGGGGCGGACCGGGCAAGGGAGGCTGGCCGGCGGGGGCGGCCTGGCCGGCGGGAGCGGGGCGGCTTGAAGCTCTGTTGCCCCGATGCGGTGCGGGAACTGGGAGACGAGCGAGCGGTCAGGTGCGTCCGCTCGTTTCGGGGTCCTGGGCTGGACTGCGGGGTGGCATTTTGACCGTAAATACGTAATACAATAGGGGTACAACTATACTTCAAAACGTTTTCTTTGGTGGGACTTGCCAGAATCCAGAGATTGTGGGAGAAACCATGTATTTTGGGATTTTGGGATTGCACTAGGATTCTGGAGAATCCGGTTGAGATTTTGGAAGTTCAATCGAGTTCTTTTCGCTTGGGATTTTCAAGACCAAGATTCTCCATAATATGCTCAAAAGAACTAGGCCTGAATGAAGTACATGCAAGCTTGCACTGCTGACTACGCATGCATATGCGACTATGCAAGTGTGCTTCCAATCAGTTCAGTAATTCAGTCTGTTCCTTGGCTCTGACCACATTTGTTTAGTGAAATTCCATCACATAACGAAAAATGAATCCAAGCTGATGCACTACTATCTCATATGGGAATGAGATGCCATATAGAAAATAGAAAGAAAAATATTTAATTCAATTCAAGAAAAAAAGCTGTTTCGATGATTACTATAAAAAATCATTTTTTTCTTTCAAAAAATAAAACTAAGAAGTTCAGATTAAAAAAACAGAGAAGTTTGAAGTGTATAAAAAACTAATATTTTTTCTTGTTACCAAAGAATAAAATGAAGTTCAAAATTTTAAAAAGGAAATAACTAAAAAAATACAAATATTTTTTCTGTTTTAAAAAATAGAAGTTCAAATTAAAATAACAAATTTATTCGATGTTTATGAAAAAATCTAAGGTTTTACAGTTTAAATAAAACTCAGAAATTCATTATTATTAAACAATCAACTATGAAGTTCAAA
>NC_057806.1:273606548-273608417 GCF_018294505.1 Triticum aestivum
TCGATGATTTTCCTCGTTATTAAAGAATGAAAACAAGAAGTTCAATAATAAAATCACAAGAAGTTCAAATTTTAAAAATAGAGCGCTTCAAAATTTCATAAAAAGATTAAGAAATAAAACCAAGAAGTCCATATTAAATAGATGCAGAAGTTCGATGATTTTCCTCATTATTAAAGAATGGAAACAAGAAGTTCAAAAATAAAATAACAAGAAGTTCAAATTTTTAAAATAGAGCGCTTCAAATTTTCATAAAAATAATTAAGAAATAAAACCAGGAAGTCCATATTTAAAAGATGGAGAAGTTCGATGATTATAGAAAACTCAGATTTTCCTAGTTCTTAAAGTATGGAAATAAGAAGTTCAAAAATTAGATAACCAGAAGTTTAACTTTTAATAAGTAGAGCGCTTCAAAATTCCATAAAAGGATTAAAAAATTCAGATATTTTCACGTAACCGTGAGAAGTTAAGATTGATAACTCCCAGAAGTTCACCTACTACACGGTGTGCATTTTGTATTAAAAAGAATAAAAAAAGCAAAAACTAAAAGTTTGTTGATATAAGTTCAAGTCCTCCATCGGAGAAATTTTAAAAAAATATTATGAGAGAGGTTTATACAAAAAAATGCCATTTGTGTAACACTTGACGAATGGATGAGAAAATTACAAATGAAAAATACGTCACAAAAGTTCAACGTAAAAACAACAGGAAGTTCACCTACTACACTGAATGAATATCAGATGAAAAACTTTTAAAATCATCATGAGTATGAAAAAATGACCAACACGGGAAAGTTGCGTGTTTACAGTAGCTTTCCACTGGTATATCACTTGCTCAATTCCGGTGAGTGGATGGAGAGCTACGAGCAGTGGATGGAGAGCTACGAGCAAAAAAAATACGTGAAAAACAGAGTGAAGTTCAAGTAGACATGCCGAGAAGTTCAGGTTCTTCACGCGGTGCATTTTTGAAGAATCTGTTTTGCGATAAAAGCAGAACGAATGATTTCGCCATTTTTCAAAATTACTTGAAAACGGCCAGGAATCAGAGAAAACCATCAACATGAAAAAGTTTCGCATTTTCCGTAGCTTTTCAGCGGTATATTATTTGCCCCATTCCGATAAAGTTTGTAGAAATTACAGCAAAAATACGTTTTTAACCATTTCCAAAACTGACATAAAACCATAATGAATTAGGAGAAACAATATATACAAAAAAGTTTCGCATTTCTTCAAGCTTTCCAACGCCATGTCATTTGCTGCATTTGGACGTACGGTTAAAAAATTAGCTCAAAAATACGAACTCGGGGGAACTTGTACCGTTTTTTAAATTACTTTTAAACCATTCAAAATTAGAAAAAACTTTTAACATAAAAAAGTAGCGCATTTTTATAAGCTTTCCAACGCCATATTATTTTCCTCAATTGGATTAGCCGTTTAGAAATGGCGTCAAAAATATGAACTCGGGTGTTCGGTTTGTGAAATTTTACAATTTTTTGAATTACTCTTTAACCTAGTGAATTAGAGAAAACTTTCAACATATGGAAGGAGCGGTTTTGCAGCAGCTTTCCAACGCCATATTATTTGCCTCATTCCGATAAATGGTTTAAAAATACGATCGAAAATACGATTCACATTTTTTGTGTGAAGAAAAAACGGTTTTCAAAACTGCTCTTAAACCGCTTACATTTTGCCAAAAATTTAACTTGGGTCATGATACCGATGTCCATAGCTATCCAACGGTATATCGCAAGCCCCATTTGGACACCTTTTAGCTGAAGTTCAACCTAGTACTCGGGGAAGGTCAGGCGCATTACTCGGTAAGTTCATATTGTGATCAGAATATTATTCTGATCTCGTGATCAGAATAGTGTTT